>NW_028252509.1:0-149751 GCF_964263255.1 Lissotriton vulgaris
GATCCAATTGACATTTTGAATCATTTTTGGTACAGTCCAAAAAATCAATTTTCGGATGAAAAACGATGACTCCGGACATGTCGAACGATCCCAAAAAGGTCAATATGGATGAAATTTTAACATTTAATCTTTTGATTCTAAATGACTGTTGGATGTGAATTATGACTTTGTCAACTAAAATAAGTGTGTTTAAAGTCATTTCTGTGCCTCAAAGGGGTCAAAATTGAAGCTTTTGAGTAAGCAAAACTCTGTAAAAATGGCAATTTTGGTCACTGTGAGGGTTTAAAAAGTGGTTATTCAACATGAGGCACGATCCAATTGACATTTTGAATCATTTTTGGTACAGTCCAAAAAATCAATTTTCGGATGAAAAACGATGACTCCGGACATGTCGAACTATCCCAAAATGGTCAATATGGATGAAATTTTAACATTTAATCTTTTGACTGTAAATGACTGTTGGATGTGAATTATGACTTTGTCAACTGAAATAAGTGTGTTTAAAGTCATTTCTGTGCCTGAAACGGGTCAAAATTGAAGCTTTTGAGTAAGCAAAACTCTGTAAAAATGGCAATTTTGGTCACTCTGAGGGTTTAAAAAGTGGTTATTCAACATGAGGCATGATCCAATTGAGATTTTGAATCATTTTTGGTACAGTCCAAAAAATCAATTTTCGGATGAAAAACGATGACTCCGGACATGTCGAACGATCCCAAAATGGTCAATATGGATGAAATTTTAACATTTAATCTTTTGACTGTAAATGACTGTTGGATGTGAATTATGACTTTGTCAACTAAAATAAGTGTGTTTAAAGTCATTTCTGTGCCTGAAACGGGTCAAAATTGAAGCTTTTGAGTAAGCAAAACTCTGTAAAAATGGCAATTTTGGTCACTCTGAGGGTTTAAAAAGTGGTTATTCAACATGAGGCACGATCCAATTGACATTTTGAATCATTTTTGGTACAGTCCAAAAAATCAATTTTCGGATGCAAACGATGACTCCGGACATGTCGAACGATCCCAAAAAGGTCAAAATGGATGAAATTTTAACATTTAATCTTTTGACTGTAAATGACTGTTGGATGTGAATTATGACTTTGTCAACTAAAATAAGTGTGTTTAAAGTCATTTCTGTGCCTGAAACGGGTCAAAATTGAAGCTTTTGAGTAAGCAAAACTCTGTAAAAATGGCAATTTTGGTCACTGTGAGGGTTTAAAAAGTGGTTATTCAACATGAGGCACGATCCAATTGACATTTTGAATCATTTTTGGTACAGTCCAAAAAATCAATTTTCGGATGAAAAACGATGACTCCGGACATGTCGAACTATCCCAAAATGGTCAATATGGATGAAATTTTAACATTTAATCTTTTGATTCTAAATGACTGTTGGATGTGAATTATGACTTTGTCAACTAAAATAAGTGTGTTTAAAGTCATTTCTGTGCCTCAAAGGGGTCAAAATTGAAGCTTTTGAGTAAGCAAAACTCTGTAAAAATGGCAATTTTGGTCACTGTGAGGGTTTAAAAAGTGGTTATTCAACATGAGGCACGATCCAATTGAAATTTTGAATCATTTTTGGTACAGTCCAAAAAATCAATTTTCGGATGAAAAACGATGACTCCGGACATGTCGAACAATATCAAAAAGGTCAAAATGGATGAAATGTTAACATTTAATCTTTTGACTGTAAATGACTGTTGGATGTGAATTATGACTTTGTCAACTAAAATAGGTGTGTTTAAAGTCATTTCTGTGCCTGAAACGGGTCAAAATTGAAGCTTTTGAGTAAGCAAAACTCTGTAAAAATGGCAATTTTGGTCACTGTGAGGGTTTAAAAAGTGGTTATTCAACATGAGGCACGATCCAATTGACATTTTGAATCATTTTTGGTACAGTCCAAAAAATCAATTTTCGGATGAAAAACGATGACTCCGGACATGTCGAACGATCCCAAAAAGGTCAATATGGATGAAATTTTAACATTTAATCTTTTGATTCTAAATGACTGTTGGATGTGAATTATGACTTTGTCAACTAAAATAAGTGTGTTTAAAGTCATTTCTGTGCCTCAAAGGGGTCAAAATTGAAGCTTTTGAGTAAGCAAAACTCTGTAAAAATGGCAATTTTGGTCACTGTGAGGGTTTAAAAAGTGGTTATTCAACATGAGGCACGATCCAATTGACATTTTGAATCATTTTTGGTACAGTCCAAAAAATCAATTTTCGGATGAAAAACGATGACTCCGGACATGTCGAACTATCCTAAAATGGTCAATATGGATGAAATTTTAACATTTAATCTTTTGACTGTAAATGACTGTTGGATGTGAATTATGACTTTGTCAACTGAAATAAGTGTGTTTAAAGTCATTTCTGTGCCTGAAACGGGTCAAAATTGAAGCTTTTGAGTAAGCAAAACTCTGTAAAAATGGCAATTTTGGTCACTCTGAGGGTTTAAAAAGTGGTTATTCAACATGAGGCACGATCCAATTGACATTTTGAATCATTTTTGGTACAGTCCAAAAAATCAATTTTCGGATGAAAAACGATGACTCCGGACATGTCGAACTATCCCAAAATGGTCAATATGGATGAAATTTTAACATTTAATCTTTTGATTCTAAATGACTGTTGGATGTGAATTATGACTTTGTCAACTAAAATAAGTGTGTTTAAAGTCATTTCTGTGCCTCAAAGTGGTCAAAATTGAAGCTTTTGAGTAAGCAAAACTCTGTAAAAATGGCAATTTTGGTCACTGTGAGGGTTTAAAAAGTGGTTATTCAACATGAGGCACGATCCAATTGAAATTTTGAATCATTTTTGGTACAGTCCAAAAAATCAATTTTCGGATGAAAAACGATGACTCCGGACATGTCGAACAATATCAAAAAGGTCAAAATGGATGAAATTTTAACATTTAATCTTTTGACTGTAAATGACTGTTGGATGTGAATTATGACTTTGTCAACTAAAATAAGTGTGTTTAAAGTCATTTCTGTGCCTGAAACGGGTCAAAATTGAAGCTTTTGAGTAAGCAAAACTCTGTAAAAGTGGCAATTTTGGTCACTGTGAGGGTTTAAAAAGTGGTTATTCAACATGAGGCACGATCCAATTGACATTTTGAATCATTTTTGGTACAGTCCAAAAAATCAATTTTCAGGTGAAAAACGATGACTCGGGACATGTCGAACTATCCCAAAATGGTCAATATGGAGGAAATTTTAACATTTAATCTTTTGACTCTAAATGACTGTTGGATGTGAATTATGACTTTGTCAACTAAAATAAGTGTGTTTAAAGTCATTTCTGTGCCTCAAAGGGGTCAAAATTGAAGCTTTTGAGTAAGCAAAACTCTGTAAAAATGGCAATTTTGGTCACTGTGAGGGTTTAAAAAGTGGTTATTCAACATGAGGCACGATCCAATTGAAATTTTGAATCATTTTTGGTACAGTCCAAAAAATCAATTTTCGGATGAAAAACGATGACTCCGGACATGTCGAACTATCCCAAAATGGTCAATATGGATGAAACATTTAATCTTTTGACTGTAAATGACTGTTGGATGTGAATTATGACTTTGTCAACTAAAATAAGTGTGTTTAAAGTCATTTCTGTGCCTGAAACGGGTCAAAATTGAAGCTTTTGAGTAAGCAAAACTCTGTAAAAATGGCAATTTTGGTCACTGTGAGGGTTTAAAAAGTGGTTATTCAACATGAGGCACGATCCAATTGAAATTTTGAATCATTTTTGGTACAGTCCAAAAAATCAATTTTCGAATGAAAAACGATGACTCCGGACATGTCGAACGATCCCAAAAAGGTCAAAATGGATGAAATTTTAACATTTAATCTTTTGACTGTAAATGACTGTTGGATGTGAATTATGACTTTGTCAACTAAAATAGGTGTGTTTAAAGTCATTTCTGTGCCTGAAACGGGTCAAAATTGAAGCTTTTGAGTAAGCAAAACTCTGTAAAAATGGCAATTTTGGTCACTGTGAGGGTTTAAAAAGTGGTTAGTTAACATGAGGCACAATCCAATTGACATTTTGAATCATTTTTGGTACAGTCTAAAAAATCAATTTTCGGATGAAAAACGATGACTCCGGACATGTCGAACTATCCCAAAATGGTCAATATGGATGAAATTTTAACATTTAATCTTTTGACTCTAAATGGCTGTTGGATGTGAATTATGACTTTGTCAACTAAAATAAGTGTGTTTAAAGTCATTTCTGTGCCTCAAAGGGGTCAAAATAGAAGCTTTTGAGTAAGCAAAACTCTGTAAAAATGGCAATTTTAGTCACTGTGAGGGTTTAAAAAGTGGTTATTCAACATGAGGCACGATCCAATTGAAATTTTGAATCATTTTTGGTACAGTCCAAAAAATCAATTTTCGGATGAAAAACGATGACTCCGGACATGTCGAACGATCCCAAAAAGGTCAAAATGGATGAAATTTTAACATTTAATCTTTTGACTGTAAATGACTGTTGGATGTGAATTATGACTTTGTCAACTAAAATAAGTGTGCTTAAAGTCATTTCTGTGCCTGAAAAACGGGTCAAAATTGAAGCTTTTGAGTAAGCAAAACTCTGTAAAAATGGCAATTTTGGTCACTCTGAGGGTTTAAAAAGTGGTTATTCAACATGAGGCACGATCCAATTGACACTTTGAATCATTTTTGGTACAGTCCAAAAAATCAATTTTCGGATGAAAAACGATGACTCCGGACATGTCGAACGATCCCAAAATGGTCAATATGGATGAAATTTTAACATTTAATCTTTTGACTGTAAATGACTGTTGGATGTGAATTATGACTTTGTCAACTAAAATAAGTGTGTTTAAAGTCATTTCTGTGCCTGAAACGGGTCAAAATTGAAGCTTTTGAGTAAGCAAAACTCTGTAAAAATGGCAATTTTGGTCACTCTGAGGGTTTAAAAAGTGGTTATTCAACATGAGGCACGATCCAATTGAAATTTGAATCATTTTTGATACAGTCCAAAAAATCAATTTTCGAATGAAAAAAGATGACTCCGGACATGTCGAACGATCCCAAAAAGGTCAAAATGGATGAAATTTTAACATTTAATCTTTTGACTGTAAATGACTGTTGGATGTGAATTATGACTTTGTCAACTAAAATAAGTGTGTTTAAAGTCATTTCTGTGCCTGAAACGGGTCAAAATTGAAGCTTTTGAGTAAGCAAAACTCTGTAAAAATGGCAATTTTGGTCACTGTGAGGGTTTAAAAAGTGGTTATTCAACATGAGGCACGATCCAATTGACATTTTGAATCATTTTTGGTACAGTCTAAAAAATCAATTTTCGGATGAAAAACGATGACTCCGGACATGTCGAACTATCCCAAAATGGTCAATATGGATGAAATTTTAACATTTAATCTTTTGACTCTAAATGGCTGTTGGATGTGAATTATGACTTTGTCAACTAAAATAAGTGTGTTTAAAGTCATTTCTGTGCCTCAAAGGGGTCAAAATTGAAGCTTTTGAGTAAGCAAAACTCTGTAAAAATGGCAATTTTAGTCACTGTGAGGGTTTAAAAAGTGGTTATTCAACATAAGACACGATCCAATTGAAATTTTGAATCATTTTTGGTACAGTCCAAAAAATCAATTTTCGGATGAAAAACGATGACTCCGGACATGTCGAACGATCCCAAAAAGGTCAAAATGGATGAAATTTTAACATTTAATCTTTTGACTGTAAATGACTGTTGGATGTGAATTATGACTTTGTCAACTAAAATAAGTGTGCTTAAAGTCATTTCTGTGCCTGAAACGGGTCAAAATTGAAGCTTTTGAGTAAGCAAAACTCTGTAAAAATGGCAATTTTGGTCACTCTGAGGGTTTAAAAAGTGGTTATTCAACATGAGGCACGATCCAATTGACACTTTGAATCATTTTTGGTACAGTCCAAAAAATCAATTTTCGGATGAAAAACGATGACTCCGGACATGTCGAACGATCCCAAAATGGTCAATATGGATGAAATTTTAACATTTAATCTTTTGACTGTAAATGACTGTTGGATGTGAATTATGACTTTGTCAACTAAAATAAATGTGTTTAAAGTCATTTCTGTGCCTGAAACGGGTCTCAAATTGAAGCTTTTGAGTAAGCAAAACTCTGTAAAAATGGCAATTTTGGTCACTGTGAGGGTTTAAAAAGTGGTTATTCAACATGAGGCACGATCCAATTGAAATTTTGAATCATTTTTGGTACAGTCCAAAAAATCAATTTTCGGGTGAAAAACGATGACTCCGGACATGTCGAACAATATCAAAAAGGTCAAAATGGATGAAATTTTAACATTTAATCTTTCGACTGTAAATGACTGTTGGATGTGAATTATGACTTTGTCAAATAAAATAAGTGTGTTTTAAGTCATTTCTGTGCCTGAAACGGGTCAAAATTGAAGCTTTTGAGTAAGCAAAACTCTGTAAAAATGGCAATTTTGGTCACTCTGAGGGTTTAAAAAGTGGTTATTCAACATGAGGCACGATCCAATTGACATTTTGAATCATTTTTGGTACAGTCCAAAAAATCAATTTTCGGATGCAAACGATGACTCCGGACATGTCGAACGATCCCAAAAAGGTCAAAATGGATGAAATTTTAACATTTAATCTTTTGACTGTAAATGACTGTTGGATGTGAATTATGACTTTGTCAACTAAAATAAGTGTGTTTAAAGTCATTTCTGTGCCTAAAACGGGTCAAAATTGAAGCTTTTGAGTAAGCAAAACTCTGTAAAAATGGCAATTTTGGTCACTGTGAGGGTTTAAAAAGTGGTTATTCAACATGAGGCACGATCCAATTGACATTTTGAATCATTTTTGGTACAGTCCAAAAAATCAATTTTCGGATGAAAAACAATGACTCCGGACATGTCGAACTATCCCAAAATGGTCAATATGGATGAAATTTTAACATTTAATCTTTTGATTCTAAATGACTGTTGGATGTGAATTATGACTTTGTCAACTAAAATAAGTGTGTTTAAAGTCATTTCTGTGCCTCAAAGGGGTCAAAATTGAAGCTTTTGAGTAAGCAAAACTCTGTAAAAATGGCAATTTTGGTCACTGTGAGGGTTTAAAAAGTGGTTATTCAACATGAGGCACGATCCAATTGAAATTTTGAATCATTTTTGGTACAGTCCAAAAAATCAATTTTCGGATGAAAAACGATGACTCCGGACATGTCGAACAATATCAAAAAGGTCAAAATGGATGAAATTTTAACATTTAATCTTTTGACTGTAAATGACTGTTGGATGTGAATTATGACTTTGTCAACTAAAATAAGTGTGTTTAAAGTCATTTCTGTGCCTGAAACGGGTCAAAATTGAAGCTTTTGAGTAAGCAAAACTCTGTAAAAATGGCAATTTTGGTCACTGTGAGGGTTTAAAAAGTGGTTATTCAACATGAGGCACGATCCAATTGACATTTTGAATCATTTTTGGTACAGTCCAAAAAATCAATTTTCGGATGAAAAACGATGACTCCGGACATGTCGAACGATCCCAAAAAGGTCAATATGGATGAAATTTTAACATTTAATCTTTTGATTCTAAATGACTGTTGGATGTGAATTATGACTTTGTCAACTAAAATAAGTGTGTTTAAAGTCATTTCTGTGCCTCAAAGGGGTCAAAATTGAAGCTTTTGAGTAAGCAAAACTCTGTAAAAATGGCAATTTTGGTCACTGTGAGGGTTTAAAAAGTGGTTATTCAACATGAGGCACGATCCAATTGACATTTTGAATCATTTTTGGTACAGTCCAAAAAATCAATTTTCGGATGAAAAACGATGACTCCGGACATGTCGAACTATCCCAAAATGGTCAATATGGATGAAATTTTAACATTTAATCTTTTGACTGTAAATGACTGTTGGATGTGAATTATGACTTTGTCAACTGAAATAAGTGTGTTTAAAGTCATTTCTGTGCCTGAAACGGGTCAAAATTGAAGCTTTTGAGTAAGCAAAACTCTGTAAAAATGGCAATTTTGGTCACTCTGAGGGTTTAAAAAGTGGTTATTCAACATGAGGCATGATCCAATTGAGATTTTGAATCATTTTTGGTACAGTCCAAAAAATCAATTTTCGGATGAAAAACGATGACTCCGGACATGTCGAACGATCCCAAAATGGTCAATATGGATGAAATTTTAACATTTAATCTTTTGACTGTAAATGACTGTTGGATGTGAATTATGACTTTGTCAACTAAAATAAGTGTGTTTAAAGTCATTTCTGTGCCTGAAACGGGTCAAAATTGAAGCTTTTGAGTAAGCAAAACTCTGTAAAAATGGCAATTTTGGTCACTCTGAGGGTTTAAAAAGTGGTTATTCAACATGAGGCACGATCCAATTGACATTTTGAATCATTTTTGGTACAGTCCAAAAAATCAATTTTCGGATGCAAACGATGACTCCGGACATGTCGAACGATCCCAAAAAGGTCAAAATGGATGAAATTTTAACATTTAATCTTTTGACTGTAAATGACTGTTGGATGTGAATTATGACTTTGTCAACTAAAATAAGTGTGTTTAAAGTCATTTCTGTGCCTGAAACGGGTCAAAATTGAAGCTTTTGAGTAAGCAAAACTCTGTAAAAATGGCAATTTTGGTCACTGTGAGGGTTTAAAAAGTGGTTATTCAACATGAGGCACGATCCAATTGACATTTTGAATCATTTTTGGTACAGTCCAAAAAATCAATTTTCGGATGAAAAACGATGACTCCGGACATGTCGAACTATCCCAAAATGGTCAATATGGATGAAATTTTAACATTTAATCTTTTGATTCTAAATGACTGTTGGATGTGAATTATGACTTTGTCAACTAAAATAAGTGTGTTTAAAGTCATTTCTGTGCCTCAAAGGGGTCAAAATTGAAGCTTTTGAGTAAGCAAAACTCTGTAAAAATGGCAATTTTGGTCACTGTGAGGGTTTAAAAAGTGGTTATTCAACATGAGGCACGATCCAATTGAAATTTTGAATCATTTTTGGTACAGTCCAAAAAATCAATTTTCGGATGAAAAACGATGACTCCGGACATGTCGAACAATATCAAAAAGGTCAAAATGGATGAAATGTTAACATTTAATCTTTTGACTGTAAATGACTGTTGGATGTGAATTATGACTTTGTCAACTAAAATAGGTGTGTTTAAAGTCATTTCTGTGCCTGAAACGGGTCAAAATTGAAGCTTTTGAGTAAGCAAAACTCTGTAAAAATGGCAATTTTGGTCACTGTGAGGGTTTAAAAAGTGGTTATTCAACATGAGGCACGATCCAATTGACATTTTGAATCATTTTTGGTACAGTCCAAAAAATCAATTTTCGGATGAAAAACGATGACTCCGGACATGTCGAACGATCCCAAAAAGGTCAATATGGATGAAATTTTAACATTTAATCTTTTGATTCTAAATGACTGTTGGATGTGAATTATGACTTTGTCAACTAAAATAAGTGTGTTTAAAGTCATTTCTGTGCCTCAAAGGGGTCAAAATTGAAGCTTTTGAGTAAGCAAAACTCTGTAAAAATGGCAATTTTGGTCACTGTGAGGGTTTAAAAAGTGGTTATTCAACATGAGGCACGATCCAATTGACATTTTGAATCATTTTTGGTACAGTCCAAAAAATCAATTTTCGGATGAAAAACGATGACTCCGGACATGTCGAACTATCCTAAAATGGTCAATATGGATGAAATTTTAACATTTAATCTTTTGACTGTAAATGACTGTTGGATGTGAATTATGACTTTGTCAACTGAAATAAGTGTGTTTAAAGTCATTTCTGTGCCTGAAACGGGTCAAAATTGAAGCTTTTGAGTAAGCAAAACTCTGTAAAAATGGCAATTTTGGTCACTCTGAGGGTTTAAAAAGTGGTTATTCAACATGAGGCACGATCCAATTGACATTTTGAATCATTTTTGGTACAGTCCAAAAAATCAATTTTCGGATGAAAAACGATGACTCCGGACATGTCGAACTATCCCAAAATGGTCAATATGGATGAAATTTTAACATTTAATCTTTTGATTCTAAATGACTGTTGGATGTGAATTATGACTTTGTCAACTAAAATAAGTGTGTTTAAAGTCATTTCTGTGCCTCAAAGTGGTCAAAATTGAAGCTTTTGAGTAAGCAAAACTCTGTAAAAATGGCAATTTTGGTCACTGTGAGGGTTTAAAAAGTGGTTATTCAACATGAGGCACGATCCAATTGAAATTTTGAATCATTTTTGGTACAGTCCAAAAAATCAATTTTCGGATGAAAAACGATGACTCCGGACATGTCGAACAATATCAAAAAGGTCAAAATGGATGAAATTTTAACATTTAATCTTTTGACTGTAAATGACTGTTGGATGTGAATTATGACTTTGTCAACTAAAATAAGTGTGTTTAAAGTCATTTCTGTGCCTGAAACGGGTCAAAATTGAAGCTTTTGAGTAAGCAAAACTCTGTAAAAGTGGCAATTTTGGTCACTGTGAGGGTTTAAAAAGTGGTTATTCAACATGAGGCACGATCCAATTGACATTTTGAATCATTTTTGGTACAGTCCAAAAAATCAATTTTCAGGTGAAAAACGATGACTCGGGACATGTCGAACTATCCCAAAATGGTCAATATGGAGGAAATTTTAACATTTAATCTTTTGACTCTAAATGACTGTTGGATGTGAATTATGACTTTGTCAACTAAAATAAGTGTGTTTAAAGTCATTTCTGTGCCTCAAAGGGGTCAAAATTGAAGCTTTTGAGTAAGCAAAACTCTGTAAAAATGGCAATTTTGGTCACTGTGAGGGTTTAAAAAGTGGTTATTCAACATGAGGCACGATCCAATTGAAATTTTGAATCATTTTTGGTACAGTCCAAAAAATCAATTTTCGGATGAAAAACGATGACTCCGGACATGTCGAACTATCCCAAAATGGTCAATATGGATGAAACATTTAATCTTTTGACTGTAAATGACTGTTGGATGTGAATTATGACTTTGTCAACTAAAATAAGTGTGTTTAAAGTCATTTCTGTGCCTGAAACGGGTCAAAATTGAAGCTTTTGAGTAAGCAAAACTCTGTAAAAATGGCAATTTTGGTCACTGTGAGGGTTTAAAAAGTGGTTATTCAACATGAGGCACGATCCAATTGAAATTTTGAATCATTTTTGGTACAGTCCAAAAAATCAATTTTCGAATGAAAAACGATGACTCCGGACATGTCGAACGATCCCAAAAAGGTCAAAATGGATGAAATTTTAACATTTAATCTTTTGACTGTAAATGACTGTTGGATGTGAATTATGACTTTGTCAACTAAAATAGGTGTGTTTAAAGTCATTTCTGTGCCTGAAACGGGTCAAAATTGAAGCTTTTGAGTAAGCAAAACTCTGTAAAAATGGCAATTTTGGTCACTGTGAGGGTTTAAAAAGTGGTTAGTTAACATGAGGCACAATCCAATTGACATTTTGAATCATTTTTGGTACAGTCTAAAAAATCAATTTTCGGATGAAAAACGATGACTCCGGACATGTCGAACTATCCCAAAATGGTCAATATGGATGAAATTTTAACATTTAATCTTTTGACTCTAAATGGCTGTTGGATGTGAATTATGACTTTGTCAACTAAAATAAGTGTGTTTAAAGTCATTTCTGTGCCTCAAAGGGGTCAAAATAGAAGCTTTTGAGTAAGCAAAACTCTGTAAAAATGGCAATTTTAGTCACTGTGAGGGTTTAAAAAGTGGTTATTCAACATGAGGCACGATCCAATTGAAATTTTGAATCATTTTTGGTACAGTCCAAAAAATCAATTTTCGGATGAAAAACGATGACTCCGGACATGTCGAACGATCCCAAAAAGGTCAAAATGGATGAAATTTTAACATTTAATCTTTTGACTGTAAATGACTGTTGGATGTGAATTATGACTTTGTCAACTAAAATAAGTGTGCTTAAAGTCATTTCTGTGCCTGAAAAACGGGTCAAAATTGAAGCTTTTGAGTAAGCAAAACTCTGTAAAAATGGCAATTTTGGTCACTCTGAGGGTTTAAAAAGTGGTTATTCAACATGAGGCACGATCCAATTGACACTTTGAATCATTTTTGGTACAGTCCAAAAAATCAATTTTCGGATGAAAAACGATGACTCCGGACATGTCGAACGATCCCAAAATGGTCAATATGGATGAAATTTTAACATTTAATCTTTTGACTGTAAATGACTGTTGGATGTGAATTATGACTTTGTCAACTAAAATAAGTGTGTTTAAAGTCATTTCTGTGCCTGAAACGGGTCAAAATTGAAGCTGTTGAGTAAGCAAAACTCTGTAAAAATGGCAATTTTGGTCACTCTGAGGGTTTAAAAAGTGGTTATTCAACATGAGGCACGATCCAATTGACACTTTGAATCATTTTTGGTACAGTCCAAAAAATCAATTTTCGGATGAAAAACGATGACTCCGGACATGTCGAACGATCCCAAAATGGTCAATATGGATGAAATTTTAACATTTAATCTTTTGACTGTAAATGACTGTTGGATGTGAATTATGACTTTGTCAACTAAAATAAGTGTGTTTAAAGTCATTTCTGTGCCTGAAACGGGTCTAAAATTGAAGCTTTTGAGTAAGCAAAACTCTGTAAAAATGGCAATTTTGGTCACTCTGAGGGTTTAAAAAGTGGTTATTCAACATGAGGCACGATCCAATTGACATTTTGAATCATTTTTGGTACAGTCCAAAAAATCAACTTTCGAATGAAAAACGATGACTCCGGACATGTCGAACGATCCCAAAAAGGTCAAAATGGATGAAATTTTAACATTTAATCTTTTGACTGTAAATGACTGTTGGATGTGAATTATGACTTTGTCAACTAAAATAAGTGTGCTTAAAGTCATTTCTGTGCCTGAAACGGGTCAAAATTGAAGCTTTTGAGTAAGCAAAACTCTGTAAAAATGGCAATTTTGGTCACTGTGAGGGTTTAAAAAGTGGTTATTCAAAATGAGGCACGATCCAATTGACATTTTGAATCATTTTTGGTACAGTCCAAAAAATCAATTTTCGGATGAAAAACGATGACTCCGGACATGTCGAACTATCCCAAAATGGTCAATATGGATGAAATTTTAACATTTAATCTTTTGACTGTAAATGACTGTTGGATGTGAATTATGACTTTGTCAAATAAAATAAGTGTGTTTAAAGTCATTTCTGTGCCTGAAACGGGTCAAAATTGAAGCTTTTGAGTAAGCAAAACTCTGTAAAAATGGCAATTTTGGTCACTCTGAGGGTTTAAAAAGTGGTTATTCAACATGAGGCACGATCCAATTGACATTTTGAATCATTTTTGGTACAGTCCAAAAAATCAATTTTCGGATGCAAACGATGACTCCGGACATGTCGAACGATCCCAAAAAGGTCAAAATGGATGAAATTTTAACATTTAATCTTTTGACTGTAAATGACTGTTGGATGTGAATTATGACTTTGTCAACTAAAATAAGTGTGTTTAAAGTCATTTCTGTGCCTAAAACGGGCCAAATTGAAGCTTTTGAGTAAGCAAAACTCTGTAAAAATGGCAATTTTGGTCACTGTGAGGGTTTAAAAAGTGGTTATTCAACATGAGGCACGATCCAATTGACATTTTGAATCATTTTTGCTACAGTCCAAAAAAATCAATTTTCGGATGAAAAACGATGACTCCGGACCTGTCGAACGTTCACAAAATGGTCTATAATGATGAAATTTTAACATTTAATCTTTTGACTGTAAATGACTGTTGGATGTGAATTATGACTTTGTCAACTAAAATAAGTGTGTTTAAAGTCATTTCTGTGCCTGAAACGGGTCAAAATTGAAGCTTCTGAGTAAGCAAAACTCTGTAAAAATGGCAATTTTGGTCACTCTGAGGGTTTAAAAAGTGGTTATTCAACATGAGGCACGATCCAATTGACATTTTGAATAATTTTTGGTACAGTCCAAAAAATCAATTTTCGGATGCAAACGATGACTCCGGACATGTCGAACGATCCCAAAAAGGTCAAAATGGATGAAATTTTAACATTTAATCTTTTGACTGTAAATGACTGTTGGATGTGAATTATGACTTTGTCAACTAAAATAAGTGTGTTTAAAGTCATTTCTGTGCCTGAAACGGGTCAAAATTGAAGCTTTTGAGTAAGCAAAACTCTGTAAAAATGGCAATTTTGGTCACTGTGAGGGTTTAAAAAGTGGTTATTCAACATGAGGCACGATCCAATTGACATTTTGAATCATTTTTGGTACAGTCCAAAAAATCAATTTTCGAATGAAAAACGATGACTCCGGACATGTCGAACGATCCCAAAAAGGTCAAAATGGATGAAATTTTAACATTTAATCTTTTGACTGTAAATGACTGTTGGATGTGAATTATGACTTTGTCAACTAAAATAAGTGTGTTTAAAGTCATTTCTGTGCCTGAAACGGGTCAAAATTGAAGCTTTTGAGTAAGCAAAACTCTGTAAAAATGGCAATTTTGGTCACTGTGAGGGTTTAAAAAGTGGTTATTCAACATGAGGCACGATCCAATTGACATTTTGAATCATTTTTGGTACAGTCTAAAAAATCAATTTTCGGATGAAAAACGATGACTCCGGACATGTCGAACTATCCCAAAATGGTCAATATGGATGAAATTTTAACATTTAATCTTTTGACTCTAAATGGCTGTTGGATGTGAATTATGACTTTGTCAACTAAAATAAGTGTGTTTAAAGTCATTTCTGTGCCTCAAAGGGGTCAAAATTGAAGCTTTTGAGTAAGCAAAACTCTGTAAAAATGGCAATTTTAGTCACTGTGAGGGTTTAAAAAGTGGTTATTCAACATGAGGCACGATCCAATTGAAATTTTGAATCATTTTTGGTACAGTCCAAAAAATCAATTTTCGGATGAAAAACGATGACTCCGGACATGTCGAACGATACCAAAAAGGTCAAAATGGATGAAATTTTAACATTTAATCTTTTGACTGTAAATGACTGTTGGATGTGAATTATGACTTTGTCAACTAAAATAAGTGTGCTTAAAGTCATTTCTGTGCCTGAAACGGGTCAAAATTGAAGCTTTTGAGTAAGCAAAAGTCTGTAAAAATGGCAATTTTGGTCACTCTGAGGGTTTAAAAAGTGGTTATTCAACATGAGGCACGATCCAATTGACACTTTGAATCATTTTTGGTACAGTCCAAAAAATCAATTTTCGGATGAAAAACGATGACTCCGGACATGTCGAACGATCCCAAAATGGTCAATATGGATGAAATTTTAACATTTAATCTTTTGACTGTAAATGACTGTTGGATGTGAATTATGACTTTGTCAACTAAAATAAGTGTGTTTAAAGTCATTTCTGTGCCTGAAACGGGTCTAAAATTGAAGCTTTTGAGTAAGCAAAACTCTGTAAAAATGGCAATTTTGGTCACTCTGAGGGTTTAAAAAGTGGTTATTCAACATGAGGCACGATCCAATTGACATTTTGAATCATTTTTGGTACAGTCCAAAAAATCAATTTTCGAATGAAAAACGATGACTCCGGACATGTCGAACGATCCCAAAAAGGTCAAAATGGATGAAATTTTAACATTTAATCTTTTGACTGTAAATGACTGTTGGATGTGAATTATGACTTTGTCAACTAAAATAAGTGTGCTTAAAGTCATTTCTGTGCCTGAAACGGGTCAAAATTGAAGCTTTTGAGTAAGCAAAACTCTGTAAAAATGGCAATTTTGGTCACTGTGAGGGTTTAAAAAGTGGTTATTCAAAATGAGGCACGATCCAATTGACATTTTGAATCATTTTTGGTACAGTCCAAAAAATCAATTTTCGGATGAAAAACGATGACTCCGGACATGTCGAACTATCCCAAAATGGTCAATATGGATGAAATTTTAACATTTAATCTTTTGACTGTAAATGACTGTTGGATGTGAATTATGACTTTGTCAAATAAAATAAGTGTGTTTAAAGTCATTTCTGTGCCTGACACGGGTCAAAATTGAAGCTTTTGAGTAAGCAAAACTCTGTAAAAATGGCAATTTTGGTCACTCTGAGGGTTTAAAAAGTGGTTATTCAACATGAGGCGTGATCCAATTGACATTTTGAATCATTTTTGGTACAGTCCAAAAAATCAATTTTCGGATGCAAACGATGACTCCGGACATGTCGAACGATCCCAAAAAGGTCAAAATGGATGAAATTTTAACATTTAATCTTTTGACTGTAAATGACTGTTGGATGTGAATTATGACTTTTTCAACTAAAATAAGTGTGTTTAAAGTCATTTCTGTGCCTAAAACGGGCCAAATTGAAGCTTTTGAGTAAGCAAAACTCTGTAAAAATGGCAATTTTGGTCACTGTGAGGGTTTAAAAAGTGGTTATTCAACATGAGGCATGATCCAATTGACATTTTGAATCATTTTTGCTACAGTCCAAAAAAATCAATTTTCGGATGAAAAACGATGACTCCGGACCTGTTGAACGTTCACAAAATGGTCTATAATGATGAAATTTTAACATTTAATCTTTTGACTGTAAATGACTGTTGGATGTGAATTATGACTTTGTCAACTAAAATAAGTGTGTTTAAAGTCATTTCTGTGCCTGAAACGGGTCAAAATTGAAGCTTCTGAGTAAGCAAAACTCTGTAAAAATGGCAATTTTGGTCACTCTGAGGGTTTAAAAAGTGGTTATTCAACATGAGGCACGATCCAATTGACATTTTGAATCATTTTTGGTACAGTCCAAAAAATCAATTTTCGGATGCAAACGATGACTCCGGACATGTCGAACGATCCCAAAAAGGTCAAAATGGATGAAATTTTAACATTTAATCTTTTGACTGTAAATGACTGTTGGATGTGAATTATGACTTTGTCAACTAAAATAAGTGTGTTTAAAGTCATTTCTGTGCCTGAAACGGGTCAAAATTGAAGCTTTTGAGTAAGCAAAACTCTGTAAAAATGGCAATTTTGGTCACTCTGAGGGTTTAAAAAGTGGTTATTCAACATGAGGCACGATCCAATTGACATTTTGAATCATTTTTGGTACAGTCCAAAAAATCAATTTTCGGATGAAAAACGATGACTCCGGACATGTCGAACGATCCCAAAAAGGTCAAAATGGATGAAATTTTAACATTTAATCTTTTGACTGTAAATGACTGTTGGATGTGAATTATGACTTTGTCAACTAAAATAAGTGTGTTTAAAGTCATTTCTGTGCCTGAAACGGGTCAAAATTGAAGCTTTTGAGTAAGCAAAACTCTGTAAAAATGGCAATTTTGGTCACTCTGAGGGTTTAAAAAGTGGTTATTCAACACGAGGCACGATCCAATTGACACTTTGAATCATTTTTGGTACAGTTCCAAAAAATCAATTTTCGGATGAAAAATGATGACTCCGGACATGTCGAACGATCCCAAAATGGTCAATATGGATGAAATTTTAACATTTAATCTTTTGACTGTAAATGACTGTTGGATGTGAATTATGACTTTGTCAACTAAAATAAGTGTGTTTAAAGTTATTTCTGTGCCTGAAACGGGTCAAAATTGAAGCTTTTGAGTAAGCAAAACTTTGTAAAAATGGCAATTTTGGTCACTCTGAGGGTTTAAAAAGTGGTTATTCAACACGAGGCACGATCCAATTGACACTTTGAATCATTTTTGGTACAGTCCAAAAAATCAATTTTCGGATGAAAAACGATGACTCCGGACATGTCGAACGATCCCAAAATGGTCAATATGGATGAAATTTTAACATTTAATCTTTTGACTGTAAATGACTGTTGGATGTGAATTATGACTTTGTCAACTAAAATAAGTGTGTTTAAAGTCATTTCTGTGCCTGAAACGGGTCAAAATTGAAGCTTTTGAGTAAGCAAAACTCTGTAAAAATGGCGATTTTGGTCACTGTGAGGGTTTAAAAAGTGGTTATTCAACATGAGGCACGCTCCAATTGACATTTTGAATCATTTTTGGTACAGTCCAAAAAATCAATTTTCGGATGCAAACGATGACTCCGGACATGTCGAACGATCCCAAAAAGGTCAAAATGGATGAAATTTTAACATTTAATCTTTTGACTGTAAATGACTGTTGGATGTGAATTATGACTTTGTCAACTAAAATAAGTGTGTTTAAAGTCATTTCTGTGCCTAAAACGGGTCAAAATTGAAGCTTTTGAGTAAGCAAAACTCTGTAAAAATGGCAATTTTGGTCACTGTGAGGGTTTAAAAAGTGGTTATTCAACATGAGGCACGATCCAATTGACATTTTGAATCATTTTTGGTACAGTCCAAAAAAATCAATTTTCGGATGAAAAACGATGACTCCGGACCTGTCGAACGTTCACAAAATGGTCTATAATGATGAAATTTTAACATTTAATCTTTTGACTGTAAATGACTGTTGGATGTGAATTATGACTTTGTCAACTAAAATAGGTGTGTTTAAAGTCATTTCTGTGCCTGAAACGGGTCAAAATTGAAGCTTTTGAGTAAGCAAAACTCTGTAAAAATGGCAATTTTGGTCACTGTGAGGGTTTAAAAAGTGGTTAGTTAACATGAGGCACAATCCAATTGACATTTTGAATCATTTTTGGTACAGTCTAAAAAATCAATTTTCGGATGAAAAACGATGACTCCGGACATGTCGAACTATCCCAAAATGGTCAATATGGATGAAATTTTAACATTTAATCTTTTGACTCTAAATGGCTGTTGGATGTGAATTATGACTTTGTCAACTAAAATAAGTGTGTTTAAAGTCATTTCTGTGCCTCAAAGGGGTCAAAATAGAAGCTTTTGAGTAAGCAAAACTCTGTAAAAATGGCAATTTTAGTCACTGTGAGGGTTTAAAAAGTGGTTATTCAACATGAGGCACGATCCAATTGAAATTTTGAATCATTTTTGGTACAGTCCAAAAAATCAATTTTCGGATGAAAAACGATGACTCCGGACATGTCGAACGATCCCAAAAAGGTCAAAATGGATGAAATTTTAACATTTAATCTTTTGACTGTAAATGACTGTTGGATGTGAATTATGACTTTGTCAACTAAAATAAGTGTGCTTAAAGTCATTTCTGTGCCTGAAAAACGGGTCAAAATTGAAGCTTTTGAGTAAGCAAAACTCTGTAAAAATGGCAATTTTGGTCACTCTGAGGGTTTAAAAAGTGGTTATTCAACATGAGGCACGATCCAATTGACACTTTGAATCATTTTTGGTACAGTCCAAAAAATCAATTTTCGGATGAAAAACGATGACTCCGGACATGTCGAACGATCCCAAAATGGTCAATATGGATGAAATTTTAACATTTAATCTTTTGACTGTAAATGACTGTTGGATGTGAATTATGACTTTGTCAACTAAAATAAGTGTGTTTAAAGTCATTTCTGTGCCTGAAACGGGTCAAAATTGAAGCTGTTGAGTAAGCAAAACTCTGTAAAAATGGCAATTTTGGTCACTCTGAGGGTTTAAAAAGTGGTTATTCAACATGAGGCACGATCCAATTGACACTTTGAATCATTTTTGGTACAGTCCAAAAAATCAATTTTCGGATGAAAAACGATGACTCCGGACATGTCGAACGATCCCAAAATGGTCAATATGGATGAAATTTTAACATTTAATCTTTTGACTGTAAATGACTGTTGGATGTGAATTATGACTTTGTCAACTAAAATAAGTGTGTTTAAAGTCATTTCTGTGCCTGAAACGGGTCTAAAATTGAAGCTTTTGAGTAAGCAAAACTCTGTAAAAATGGCAATTTTGGTCACTCTGAGGGTTTAAAAAGTGGTTATTCAACATGAGGCACGATCCAATTGACATTTTGAATCATTTTTGGTACAGTCCAAAAAATCAACTTTCGAATGAAAAACGATGACTCCGGACATGTCGAACGATCCCAAAAAGGTCAAAATGGATGAAATTTTAACATTTAATCTTTTGACTGTAAATGACTGTTGGATGTGAATTATGACTTTGTCAACTAAAATAAGTGTGCTTAAAGTCATTTCTGTGCCTGAAACGGGTCAAAATTGAAGCTTTTGAGTAAGCAAAACTCTGTAAAAATGGCAATTTTGGTCACTGTGAGGGTTTAAAAAGTGGTTATTCAAAATGAGGCACGATCCAATTGACATTTTGAATCATTTTTGGTACAGTCCAAAAAATCAATTTTCGGATGAAAAACGATGACTCCGGACATGTCGAACTATCCCAAAATGGTCAATATGGATGAAATTTTAACATTTAATCTTTTGACTGTAAATGACTGTTGGATGTGAATTATGACTTTGTCAAATAAAATAAGTGTGTTTAAAGTCATTTCTGTGCCTGAAACGGGTCAAAATTGAAGCTTTTGAGTAAGCAAAACTCTGTAAAAATGGCAATTTTGGTCACTCTGAGGGTTTAAAAAGTGGTTATTCAACATGAGGCACGATCCAATTGACATTTTGAATCATTTTTGGTACAGTCCAAAAAATCAATTTTCGGATGCAAACGATGACTCCGGACATGTCGAACGATCCCAAAAAGGTCAAAATGGATGAAATTTTAACATTTAATCTTTTGACTGTAAATGACTGTTGGATGTGAATTATGACTTTGTCAACTAAAATAAGTGTGTTTAAAGTCATTTCTGTGCCTAAAACGGGCCAAATTGAAGCTTTTGAGTAAGCAAAACTCTGTAAAAATGGCAATTTTGGTCACTGTGAGGGTTTAAAAAGTGGTTATTCAACATGAGGCACGATCCAATTGACATTTTGAATCATTTTTGCTACAGTCCAAAAAAATCAATTTTCGGATGAAAAACGATGACTCCGGACCTGTCGAACGTTCACAAAATGGTCTATAATGATGAAATTTTAACATTTAATCTTTTGACTGTAAATGACTGTTGGATGTGAATTATGACTTTGTCAACTAAAATAAGTGTGTTTAAAGTCATTTCTGTGCCTGAAACGGGTCAAAATTGAAGCTTCTGAGTAAGCAAAACTCTGTAAAAATGGCAATTTTGGTCACTCTGAGGGTTTAAAAAGTGGTTATTCAACATGAGGCACGATCCAATTGACATTTTGAATAATTTTTGGTACAGTCCAAAAAATCAATTTTCGGATGCAAACGATGACTCCGGACATGTCGAACGATCCCAAAAAGGTCAAAATGGATGAAATTTTAACATTTAATCTTTTGACTGTAAATGACTGTTGGATGTGAATTATGACTTTGTCAACTAAAATAAGTGTGTTTAAAGTCATTTCTGTGCCTGAAACGGGTCAAAATTGAAGCTTTTGAGTAAGCAAAACTCTGTAAAAATGGCAATTTTGGTCACTGTGAGGGTTTAAAAAGTGGTTATTCAACATGAGGCACGATCCAATTGACATTTTGAATCATTTTTGGTACAGTCCAAAAAATCAATTTTCGAATGAAAAACGATGACTCCGGACATGTCGAACGATCCCAAAAAGGTCAAAATGGATGAAATTTTAACATTTAATCTTTTGACTGTAAATGACTGTTGGATGTGAATTATGACTTTGTCAACTAAAATAAGTGTGTTTAAAGTCATTTCTGTGCCTGAAACGGGTCAAAATTGAAGCTTTTGAGTAAGCAAAACTCTGTAAAAATGGCAATTTTGGTCACTGTGAGGGTTTAAAAAGTGGTTATTCAACATGAGGCACGATCCAATTGACATTTTGAATCATTTTTGGTACAGTCTAAAAAATCAATTTTCGGATGAAAAACGATGACTCCGGACATGTCGAACTATCCCAAAATGGTCAATATGGATGAAATTTTAACATTTAATCTTTTGACTCTAAATGGCTGTTGGATGTGAATTATGACTTTGTCAACTAAAATAAGTGTGTTTAAAGTCATTTCTGTGCCTCAAAGGGGTCAAAATTGAAGCTTTTGAGTAAGCAAAACTCTGTAAAAATGGCAATTTTAGTCACTGTGAGGGTTTAAAAAGTGGTTATTCAACATGAGGCACGATCCAATTGAAATTTTGAATCATTTTTGGTACAGTCCAAAAAATCAATTTTCGGATGAAAAACGATGACTCCGGACATGTCGAACGATACCAAAAAGGTCAAAATGGATGAAATTTTAACATTTAATCTTTTGACTGTAAATGACTGTTGGATGTGAATTATGACTTTGTCAACTAAAATAAGTGTGCTTAAAGTCATTTCTGTGCCTGAAACGGGTCAAAATTGAAGCTTTTGAGTAAGCAAAAGTCTGTAAAAATGGCAATTTTGGTCACTCTGAGGGTTTAAAAAGTGGTTATTCAACATGAGGCACGATCCAATTGACACTTTGAATCATTTTTGGTACAGTCCAAAAAATCAATTTTCGGATGAAAAACGATGACTCCGGACATGTCGAACGATCCCAAAATGGTCAATATGGATGAAATTTTAACATTTAATCTTTTGACTGTAAATGACTGTTGGATGTGAATTATGACTTTGTCAACTAAAATAAGTGTGTTTAAAGTCATTTCTGTGCCTGAAACGGGTCTAAAATTGAAGCTTTTGAGTAAGCAAAACTCTGTAAAAATGGCAATTTTGGTCACTCTGAGGGTTTAAAAAGTGGTTATTCAACATGAGGCACGATCCAATTGACATTTTGAATCATTTTTGGTACAGTCCAAAAAATCAATTTTCGAATGAAAAACGATGACTCCGGACATGTCGAACGATCCCAAAAAGGTCAAAATGGATGAAATTTTAACATTTAATCTTTTGACTGTAAATGACTGTTGGATGTGAATTATGACTTTGTCAACTAAAATAAGTGTGCTTAAAGTCATTTCTGTGCCTGAAACGGGTCAAAATTGAAGCTTTTGAGTAAGCAAAACTCTGTAAAAATGGCAATTTTGGTCACTGTGAGGGTTTAAAAAGTGGTTATTCAAAATGAGGCACGATCCAATTGACATTTTGAATCATTTTTGGTACAGTCCAAAAAATCAATTTTCGGATGAAAAACGATGACTCCGGACATGTCGAACTATCCCAAAATGGTCAATATGGATGAAATTTTAACATTTAATCTTTTGACTGTAAATGACTGTTGGATGTGAATTATGACTTTGTCAAATAAAATAAGTGTGTTTAAAGTCATTTCTGTGCCTGACACGGGTCAAAATTGAAGCTTTTGAGTAAGCAAAACTCTGTAAAAATGGCAATTTTGGTCACTCTGAGGGTTTAAAAAGTGGTTATTCAACATGAGGCGTGATCCAATTGACATTTTGAATCATTTTTGGTACAGTCCAAAAAATCAATTTTCGGATGCAAACGATGACTCCGGACATGTCGAACGATCCCAAAAAGGTCAAAATGGATGAAATTTTAACATTTAATCTTTTGACTGTAAATGACTGTTGGATGTGAATTATGACTTTTTCAACTAAAATAAGTGTGTTTAAAGTCATTTCTGTGCCTAAAACGGGCCAAATTGAAGCTTTTGAGTAAGCAAAACTCTGTAAAAATGGCAATTTTGGTCACTGTGAGGGTTTAAAAAGTGGTTATTCAACATGAGGCATGATCCAATTGACATTTTGAATCATTTTTGCTACAGTCCAAAAAAATCAATTTTCGGATGAAAAACGATGACTCCGGACCTGTTGAACGTTCACAAAATGGTCTATAATGATGAAATTTTAACATTTAATCTTTTGACTGTAAATGACTGTTGGATGTGAATTATGACTTTGTCAACTAAAATAAGTGTGTTTAAAGTCATTTCTGTGCCTGAAACGGGTCAAAATTGAAGCTTCTGAGTAAGCAAAACTCTGTAAAAATGGCAATTTTGGTCACTCTGAGGGTTTAAAAAGTGGTTATTCAACATGAGGCACGATCCAATTGACATTTTGAATCATTTTTGGTACAGTCCAAAAAATCAATTTTCGGATGCAAACGATGACTCCGGACATGTCGAACGATCCCAAAAAGGTCAAAATGGATGAAATTTTAACATTTAATCTTTTGACTGTAAATGACTGTTGGATGTGAATTATGACTTTGTCAACTAAAATAAGTGTGTTTAAAGTCATTTCTGTGCCTGAAACGGGTCAAAATTGAAGCTTTTGAGTAAGCAAAACTCTGTAAAAATGGCAATTTTGGTCACTCTGAGGGTTTAAAAAGTGGTTATTCAACATGAGGCACGATCCAATTGACATTTTGAATCATTTTTGGTACAGTCCAAAAAATCAATTTTCGGATGAAAAACGATGACTCCGGACATGTCGAACGATCCCAAAAAGGTCAAAATGGATGAAATTTTAACATTTAATCTTTTGACTGTAAATGACTGTTGGATGTGAATTATGACTTTGTCAACTAAAATAAGTGTGTTTAAAGTCATTTCTGTGCCTGAAACGGGTCAAAATTGAAGCTTTTGAGTAAGCAAAACTCTGTAAAAATGGCAATTTTGGTCACTCTGAGGGTTTAAAAAGTGGTTATTCAACACGAGGCACGATCCAATTGACACTTTGAATCATTTTTGGTACAGTTCCAAAAAATCAATTTTCGGATGAAAAATGATGACTCCGGACATGTCGAACGATCCCAAAATGGTCAATATGGATGAAATTTTAACATTTAATCTTTTGACTGTAAATGACTGTTGGATGTGAATTATGACTTTGTCAACTAAAAT
The DNA here is from genome assembly GCF_964263255.1 of Lissotriton vulgaris. Lineage (NCBI taxonomy): Eukaryota > Metazoa > Chordata > Amphibia > Caudata > Salamandridae > Lissotriton > Lissotriton vulgaris. The sequence goes on from NW_028252509.1 coordinate 24,740, forward strand.
AAGTGTGTTTAAAGTTATTTCTGTGCCTGAAACGGGTCAAAATTGAAGCTTTTGAGTAAGCAAAACTTTGTAAAAATGGCAATTTTGGTCACTCTGAGGGTTTAAAAAGTGGTTATTCAACACGAGGCACGATCCAATTGACACTTTGAATCATTTTTGGTACAGTCCAAAAAATCAATTTTCGGATGAAAAACGATGACTCCGGACATGTCGAACGATCCCAAAATGGTCAATATGGATGAAATTTTAACATTTAATCTTTTGACTGTAAATGACTGTTGGATGTGAATTATGACTTTGTCAACTAAAATAAGTGTGTTTAAAGTCATTTCTGTGCCTGAAACGGGTCAAAATTGAAGCTTTTGAGTAAGCAAAACTCTGTAAAAATGGCGATTTTGGTCACTGTGAGGGTTTAAAAAGTGGTTATTCAACATGAGGCACGCTCCAATTGACATTTTGAATCATTTTTGGTACAGTCCAAAAAATCAATTTTCGGATGCAAACGATGACTCCGGACATGTCGAACGATCCCAAAAAGGTCAAAATGGATGAAATTTTAACATTTAATCTTTTGACTGTAAATGACTGTTGGATGTGAATTATGACTTTGTCAACTAAAATAAGTGTGTTTAAAGTCATTTCTGTGCCTAAAACGGGTCAAAATTGAAGCTTTTGAGTAAGCAAAACTCTGTAAAAATGGCAATTTTGGTCACTGTGAGGGTTTAAAAAGTGGTTATTCAACATGAGGCACGATCCAATTGACATTTTGAATCATTTTTGGTACAGTCCAAAAAAATCAATTTTCGGATGAAAAACGATGACTCCGGACCTGTCGAACGTTCACAAAATGGTCTATAATGATGAAATTTTAACATTTAATCTTTTGACTGTAAATGACTGTTGGATGTGAATTATGACTTTGTCAACTAAAATAAGTGTGTTTAAAGTCATTTCTGTGGCTGAAACGGGTCAAAATTGAAGCTTCTGAGTAAGCAAAACTCTGTAAAAATGGCAATTTTGGTCACTCTGAGGGTTTAAAAAGTGGTTATTCAACATGAGGCACGATCCAATTGACATTTTGAATCATTTTTGGTACAGTCCGAAAAATCAATTTTCGAATGAAAAACGATGACTCCGGACATGTCGAACGATCCCAAAAGGGTCAAAATGGATGAAATTTTAACATTTAATCTTTTGACTGTAAATGACTGTTGGATGTGAATTATGACTTTGTCAACTAAAATAAGTGTGTTTAAAGTCATTTCTGTGCCTGAAACGGGTCAAAATTGAAGCTTCTGAGTAAGCAAAACTCTGTAAAAATGGCAATTTTGGTCACTCTGAGGGTTTAAAAAGTGGTTATTCAAAATGAGGCACGATCCAATTGACATTTTGAATCATTTTTGGTACAGTCCAAAAAATCAATTTTCGGATGAAAAACGATGACTCCGGACATGTCGAACGATCCCAAAAAGGTCAAAATGGATGAAATTTTAACATTTAATCTTTTGACTGTAAATGACTGTTGGATGTGAATTATGACTTTGTCAACTAAAATAAGTGTGTTTAAAGTCATTTCTGTGCCTGAAACGGGTCAAAATTGAAGCTTTTGAGTAAGCAAAACTCTGTAAAAATGGCAATTTTGGTCACTGTGAGGGTTTAAAAAGTGGTTAGTTAACATGAGGCACAATCCAATTGACATTTTGAATCATTTTTGGTACAGTCTAAAAAATCAATTTTCGGATGAAAAACGATGACTCCGGACATGTCGAACTATCCCAAAATGGTCAATATGGATGAAATTTTAACATTTAATCTTTTGACTCTAAATGGCTGTTGGATGTGAATTATGACTTTGTCAACTAAAATAAGTGTGTTTAAAGTCATTTCTGTGCCTCAAAGGGGTCAAAATTGAAGCTTTTGAGTAAGCAAAACTCTGTAAAAATGGCAATTTTAGTCACTGTGAGGGTTTAAAAAGTGGTTATTCAACATGAGGCACGATCCAATTGAAATTTTGAATCATTTTTGGTACAGTCCAAAAAATCAATTTTCGGATGAAAAACGATGACTCCGGACATGTCGAACGATCCCAAAAAGGTCAAAATGGATGAAATTTTAACATTTAATCTTTTGACTGTAAATGACTGTTGGATGTGAATTATGACTTTGTCAACTAAAATAAGTGTGCTTAAAGTCATTTCTGTGCCTGAAACGGGTCAAAATTGAAGCTTTTGAGTAAGCAAAACTCTGTAAAAATGGCAATTTTGGTCACTCTGAGGGTTTAAAAAGTGGTTATTCAACATGAGGCACGATCCAATTGACACTTTGAATCATTTTTGGTACAGTCCAAAAAATCAATTTTCGGATGAAAAACGATGACTCCGGACATGTCGAACGATCCCAAAATGGTCAATATGGATGAAATTTTAACATTTAATCTTTTGACTTTAAATGACTGTTGGATGTGAATTGTCAACTAAAATAAGTGTGTTTAAAGTCATTTCTGTGCCTGAAACGGGTCAACATTGAAGCTTTTGAGTAAGCAAAACTCTGTAAAAATGGCAATTTTGGTCACTCTGAGGGTTTAAAAAGTGGTTATTCAACATGAGGCACGATCCAATTGACATTTTGAATCATTTTTGGTACAGTCCAAAAAATCAATTTTCGAATGAAAAACGATGACTCCGGACATGTCGAACGATCCCAAAAAGGTCAAAATGGATGAAATTTTAACATTTAATCTTTTGACTGTAAATGACTGTTGGATGTGAATTATGACTTTGTCAACTAAAATAAGTGTGTTTAAAGTCATTTCTGTGCCTGAAACGGGTCAAAATTGAAGCTTTTGAGTAAGCAAAACTCTGTAAAAATGGCAATTTTGGTCACTGTGAGGGTTTAAAAAGTGGTTATTCAAAATGAGGCACGATCCAATTGACATTTTGAATCATTTTTGGTACAGTCCAAAAAATCAATTTTCGGATGAAAAACGATGACTCCGATGACTCATGTCGAACTATCCCAAAATGGTCAATATGGATGAAATTTTAACATTTAATCTTTTGACTGTAAATGACTGTTGGATGTGAATTATGACTTTGTCAACTAAAATAAGTGTGTTTAAAGTCATTTCTGTGCCTGAAACGGGTCAAAATTGAAGCTTTTGAGTAAGCAAAACTCTGTAAAAATTGCAATTTTGGTCACTCTGAGGGTTTAAAAAGTGGTTATTCAACATGAGGCACGATCCAATTGACATTTTGAATCATTTTTGGTACAGTCCAAAAAATCAATTTTCGGATGCAAACGATGACTCCGGACATGTCGAACGATCCCAAAAAGGTCAAAATGGATGAAATTTTAACATTTAATCTTTTGACTGTAAATGACTGTTGGATGTGAATTATGACTTTGTCAACTAAAATAAGTGTGTTTAAAGTCATTTCTGTGCCTGAAACGGGTCAAAATTGAAGCTTTTGAGTAAGCAAAACTCTGTAAAAATGGCAATTTTGGTCACTCTGAGGGTTTAAAAAGTGGTTATTCAACACGAGGCACGATCCAATTGACACTTTGAATCATTTTTGGTACAGTCCAAAAAATCAATTTTCGGATGAAAAATGATGACTCCGGACATGTCGAACGATCCCAAAATGGTCAATATGGATGAAATTTTAACATTTAATCTTTTGACTGTAAATGACTGTTGGATGTGAATTATGACTTTGTCAACTAAAATAAGTGTGTTTAAAGTCATTTCTGTGCCTGAAACGGGTCAAAATTGAAGCTTTTGAGTAAGCAAAACTCTGTAAAAATGGCAATTTTGGTCACTCTGAGGGTTTAAAAAGTGGTTATTCAACATGAGGCACGATCCAATTGACATTTTGAATCATTTTTGGTACAGTCCAAAAAATCAATTTTCGAATGAAAAACGATGACTCCGGACATGTCGAACGATCCCAAAAAGGTCAAAATGGATGAAATTTTAACATTTAATCTTTTGACTGTAAATGACTGTTGGATGTGAATTATGACTTTGTCAACTAAAATAAGTGTGTTTAAAGTCATTTCTGTGCCTGAAACGGGTCAAAATTGAAGCTTTTGAGTAAGCAAAACTCTGTAAAAATGGCAATTTTGGTCACTGTGAGGGTTTAAAAAGTGGTTATTCAACATGAGGCACGATCCAATTGACATTTTGAATCATTTTTGGTACAGTCCAAAAAATCAATTTTCGAATGAAAAACGATGACTCCGGACATGTCGAACGATCCCAAAAAGGTCAAAATGGATGAAATTTTAACATTTAATCTTTTGACTGTAAATGACTGTTGGATGTGAATTATGACTTTGTCAACTAAAATAAGTGTGTTTAAAGTCATTTCTGTGCCTGAAACGGGTCAAAATTGAAGCTTTTGAGTAAGCAAAACTCTGTAAAAATGGCAATTTTGGTCACTGTGAGGGTTTAAAAAGTGGTTATTCAACATGAGGCACGATCCAATTGACATTTTGAATCATTTTTGGTACAGTCTAAAAAATCAATTTTCGGATGAAAAACGATGACTCCGGACATGTCGAACTATCCCAAAATGGTCAATATGGATGAAATTTTAACATTTAATCTTTTGACTCTAAATGGCTGTTGGATGTGAATTATGACTTTGTCAACTAAAATAAGTGTGTTTAAAGTCATTTCTGTGCCTCAAAGGGGTCAAAATTGAAGCTTTTGAGTAAGCAAAACTCTGTAAAAATGGCAATTTTAGTCACTGTGATGGTTTAAAAAGTGGTTATTCAACATGAGGCACGATCCAATTGAAATTTTGAATCATTTTTGGTACAGTCCAAAAAATCAATTTTCGGATGAAAAACGATGACTCCGGACATGTCGAACGATGCCAAAAAGGTCAAAATGGATGAAATTTTAACATTTAATCTTTTGACTGTAAATGACTGTTGGATGTGAATTATGACTTTGTCAACTAAAATAAGTGTGCTTAAAGTCATTTCTGTGCCTGAAACGGGTCAAAATTGAAGCTTTTGAGTAAGCAAAACTCTGTAAAAATGGCAATTTTGGTCACTCTGAGGGTTTAAAAAGTGGTTATTCAACATGAGGCACGATCCAATTGACATTTTGAATCATTTTTGGTACAGTCCAAAAAATCAATTTTCGAATGAAAAACGATGACTCCGGACATGTCGAACGATCCCAAAAAGGTCAAAATGGATGAAATTTTAACATTTAATCTTTTGACTGTAAATGACTGTTGGATGTGAATTATGACTTTGTCAACTAAAATAAGTGTGCTTAAAGTCATTTCTGTGCCTGAAACGGGTCAAAATTGAAGCTTTTGAGTAAGCAAAACTCTGTAAAAATGGCAATTTTGGTCACTGTGAGGGTTTAAAAAGTGGTTATTCAAAATGAGGCACGATCCAATTGACATTTTGAATCATTTTTGGTACAGTCCAAAAAATCAATTTTCGGATGAAAAACGATGACTCCGGACATGTCGAACTATCCCAAAATGGTCAATATGGATGAAATTTTAACATTTAATCTTTTGACTGTAAATGACTGTTGGATGTGAATTATGACTTTGTCAAATAAAATAAGTGTGTTTAAAGTCATTTCTGTGCCTGAAACGGGTCAAAATTGAAGCTTTTGAGTAAGCAAAACTCTGTAAAAATGGCAATTTTGGTCACTCTGAGGGTTTAAAAAGTGGTTATTCAACATGAGGCACGATCCAATTGACATTTTGAATCATTTTTGGTACAGTCCAAAAAATCAATTTTCGGATGCAAACGATGACTCCGGACATGTCGAACGATCCCAAAAAGGTCAAAATGGATGAAATTTTAACATTTAATCTTTTGACTGTAAATGACTGTTGGATGTGAATTATGACTTTGTCAACTAAAATAAGTGTGTTTAAAGTCATTTCTGTGCCTAAAACGGGCCAAATTGAAGCTTTTGAGTAAACAAAACTCTGTAAAAATGGCAATTTTGGTCACTGTGAGGGTTTAAAAAGTGGTTATTCAACATGAGGCACGATCCAATTGACATTTTGAATCATTTTTGCTACAGTCCAAAAAAATCAATTTTCGGATGAAAAACGATGACTCCGGACCTGTCGAACGTTCACAAAATGGTCTATAATGATGAAATTTTAACATTTAATCTTTTGACTGTAAATGACTGTTGGATGTGAATTATGACTTTGTCAACTAAAATAAGTGTGTTTAAAGTCATTTCTGTGCCTGAAACGGGTCAAAATTGAAGCTTTTGAGTAAGCAAAACTCTGTAAAAATGGCAATTTTGGTCACTGTGAGGGTTTAAAAAGTGGTTATTCAACATGAGGCACGATCCAATTGACATTTTGAATCATTTTTGGTACAGTCCAAAAAATCAATTTTCGAATGAAAAACGATGACTCCGGACATGTCGAACGATCCCAAAAAGGTCAAAATGGATGAAATTTTAACATTTAATCTTTTGACTGTAAATGACTGTTGGATGTGAATTATGACTTTGTCAACTAAAATAAGTGTGTTTAAAGTCATTTCTGTGCCTGAAACGGGTCAAAATTGAAGCTTTTGAGTAAGCAAAACTCTGTAAAAATGGCAATTTTGGTCACTGTGAGGGTTTAAAAAGTGGTTATTCAACATGAGGCACGATCCAATTGACATTTTGAATCATTTTTGGTACAGTCTAAAAAATCAATTTTCGGATGAAAAACGATGACTCCGGACATGTCGAACTATCCCAAAATGGTCAATATGGATGAAATTTTAACATTTAATCTTTTGACTCTAAATGGCTGTTGGATGTGAATTATGACTTTGTCAACTAAAATAAGTGTGTTTAAAGTCATTTCTGTGCCTCAAAGGGGTCAAAATTGAAGCTTTTGAGTAAGCAAAACTCTGTAAAAATGGCAATTTTAGTCACTGTGAGGGTTTAAAAAGTGGTTATTCAACATGAGGCACGATCCAATTGAAATTTTGAATCATTTTTGGTACAGTCCAAAAAAATCAATTTTCGGATGAAAAACGATGACTCCGGACATGTCGAACGATACCAAAAAGGTCAAAATGGATGAAATTTTAACATTTAATCTTTTGACTGTAAATGACTGTTGGATGTGAATTATGACTTTGTCAACTAAAATAAGTGTGCTTAAAGTCATTTCTGTGCCTGAAACGGGTCAAAATTGAAGCTTTTGAGTAAGCAAAACTCTGTAAAAATGGCAATTTTGGTCACTCTGAGGGTTTAAAAAGTGGTTATTCAACATGAGGCACGATCCAATTGACACTTTGAATCATTTTTGGTACAGTCCAAAAAATCAATTTTCGGATGAAAAACGATGACTCCGGACATGTCGAACGATCCCAAAATGGTCAATATGGATGAAATTTTAACATTTAATCTTTTGACTGTAAATGACTGTTGGATGTGAATTGTCAACTAAAATAAGTGTGTTTAAAGTCATTTCTGTGCCTGAAACGGGTCAACATTGAAGCTTTTGAGTAAGCAAAACTCTGTAAAAATGGCAATTTTGGTCACTCTGAGGGTTTAAAAAGTGGTTATTCAACATGAGGCACTATCCAATTGACATTTTGAATCATTTTTGGTACAGTCCAAAAAATCAATTTTCGAATGAAAAACGATGACTCCGGACATGTCGAACGATCCCAAAAAGGTCAAAATGGATGAAATTTTAACATTTAATCTTTTGACTGTAAATGACTGTTGGATGTGAATTATGACTTTGTCAACTAAAATAAGTGTGTTTAAAGTCATTTCTGTGCCTGAAACGGGTCAAAATTGAAGCTTTTGAGTAAGCAAAACTCTGTAAAAATGGCAATTTTGGTCACTCTGAGGGTTTAAAAAGTGGTTATTCAACACGAGGCACGATCCAATTGACACTTTGAATCATTTTTGGTACAGTCCAAAAAATCAATTTTCGGATGAAAAATGATGACTCCGGACATGTCGAACGATCCCAAAATGGTCAATATGGATGAAATTTTAACATTTAATCTTTTGACTGTAAATGACTGTTGGATGTGAATTATGACTTTGTCAACTAAAATAAGTGTGTTTAAAGTCATTTCTGTGCCTAAAACGGGCCAAATTGAAGCTTTTGAGTAAACAAAACTCTGTAAAAATGGCAATTTTGGTCACTGTGAGGGTTTAAAAAGTGGTTATTCAACATGAGGCATGATCCAATTGACATTTTGAATCATTTTTGCTACAGTCCAAAAAAATCAATTTTCGGATGAAAAACGATGACTCCGGACCTGTTGAACGTTCACAAAATGGTCTATAATGATGAAATTTTAACATTTAATCTTTTGACTGTAAATGACTGTTGGATGTGAATTATGACTTTGTCAACTAAAATAAGTGTGTTTAAAGTCATTTCTGTGCCTGAAACGGGTCAAAATTGAAGCTTCTGAGTAAGCAAAACTCTGTAAAAATGGCAATTTTGGTCACTCTGAGGGTTTAAAAAGTGGTTATTCAACATGAGGCACGATCCAATTGACATTTTGAATCATTTTTGGTACAGTCCAAAAAATCAATTTTCGGATGCAAACGATGACTCCGGACATGTCGAACGATCCCAAAAAGGTCAAAATGGATGAAATTTTAACATTTAATCTTTTGACTGTAAATGACTGTTGGATGTGAATTATGACTTTGTCAACTAAAATAAGTGTGTTTAAAGTCATTTCTGTGCCTGAAACGGGTCAAAATTGAAGCTTTTGAGTAAGCAAAACTCTGTAAAAATGGCAATTTTGGTCACTCTGAGGGTTTAAAAAGTGGTTATTCAACATGAGGCACGATCCAATTGACATTTTGAATCATTTTTGGTACAGTCCAAAAAATCAATTTTCGGATGAAAAACGATGACTCCGGACATGTCGAACGATCCCAAAAAGGTCAAAATGGATGAAATTTTAACATTTAATCTTTTGACTGTAAATGACTGTTGGATGTGAATTATGACTTTGTCAACTAAAATAAGTGTGTTTAAAGTCATTTCTGTGCCTGAAACGGGTCAAAATTGAAGCTTTTGAGTAAGCAAAACTCTGTAAAAATGGCAATTTTGGTCACTCTGAGGGTTTAAAAAGTGGTTATTCAACACGAGGCACGATCCAATTGACACTTTGAATCATTTTTGGTACAGTTCCAAAAAATCAATTTTCGGATGAAAAATGATGACTCCGGACATGTCGAACGATCCCAAAATGGTCAATATGGATGAAATTTTAACATTTAATCTTTTGACTGTAAATGACTGTTGGATGTGAATTATGACTTTGTCAACTAAAATAAGTGTGTTTAAAGTTATTTCTGTGCCTGAAACGGGTCAAAATTGAAGCTTTTGAGTAAGCAAAACTTTGTAAAAATGGCAATTTTGGTCACTCTGAGGGTTTAAAAAGTGGTTATTCAACACGAGGCACGATCCAATTGACACTTTGAATCATTTTTGGTACAGTCCAAAAAATCAATTTTCGGATGAAAAACGATGACTCCGGACATGTCGAACGATCCCAAAATGGTCAATATGGATGAAATTTTAACATTTAATCTTTTGACTGTAAATGACTGTTGGATGTGAATTATGACTTTGTCAACTAAAATAAGTGTGTTTAAAGTCATTTCTGTGCCTGAAACGGGTCAAAATTGAAGCTTTTGAGTAAGCAAAACTCTGTAAAAATGGCGATTTTGGTCACTGTGAGGGTTTAAAAAGTGGTTATTCAACATGAGGCACGCTCCAATTGACATTTTGAATCATTTTTGGTACAGTCCAAAAAATCAATTTTCGGATGCAAACGATGACTCCGGACATGTCGAACGATCCCAAAAAGGTCAAAATGGATGAAATTTTAACATTTAATCTTTTGACTGTAAATGACTGTTGGATGTGAATTATGACTTTGTCAACTAAAATAAGTGTGTTTAAAGTCATTTCTGTGCCTAAAACGGGTCAAAATTGAAGCTTTTGAGTAAGCAAAACTCTGTAAAAATGGCAATTTTGGTCACTGTGAGGGTTTAAAAAGTGGTTATTCAACATGAGGCACGATCCAATTGACATTTTGAATCATTTTTGGTACAGTCCAAAAAAATCAATTTTCGGATGAAAAACGATGACTCCGGACCTGTCGAACGTTCACAAAATGGTCTATAATGATGAAATTTTAACATTTAATCTTTTGACTGTAAATGACTGTTGGATGTGAATTATGACTTTGTCAACTAAAATAAGTGTGTTTAAAGTCATTTCTGTGGCTGAAACGGGTCAAAATTGAAGCTTCTGAGTAAGCAAAACTCTGTAAAAATGGCAATTTTGGTCACTCTGAGGGTTTAAAAAGTGGTTATTCAACATGAGGCACGATCCAATTGACATTTTGAATCATTTTTGGTACAGTCCGAAAAATCAATTTTCGAATGAAAAACGATGACTCCGGACATGTCGAACGATCCCAAAAGGGTCAAAATGGATGAAATTTTAACATTTAATCTTTTGACTGTAAATGACTGTTGGATGTGAATTATGACTTTGTCAACTAAAATAAGTGTGTTTAAAGTCATTTCTGTGCCTGAAACGGGTCAAAATTGAAGCTTCTGAGTAAGCAAAACTCTGTAAAAATGGCAATTTTGGTCACTCTGAGGGTTTAAAAAGTGGTTATTCAAAATGAGGCACGATCCAATTGACATTTTGAATCATTTTTGGTACAGTCCAAAAAATCAATTTTCGGATGAAAAACGATGACTCCGGACATGTCGAACGATCCCAAAAAGGTCAAAATGGATGAAATTTTAACATTTAATCTTTTGACTGTAAATGACTGTTGGATGTGAATTATGACTTTGTCAACTAAAATAAGTGTGTTTAAAGTCATTTCTGTGCCTGAAACGGGTCAAAATTGAAGCTTTTGAGTAAGCAAAACTCTGTAAAAATGGCAATTTTGGTCACTCTGAGGGTTTAAAAAGTGGTTATTCAACATGAGGCACGATCCAATTGACATTTTGAATCATTTTTGGTACAGTCCAAAAAATCAATTTTCGGATGAAAAACGATGACTCCGGACATGTCGAACGATCCCAAAAAGGTCAAAATGGATGAAATTTTAACATTTAATCTTTTGACTGTAAATGACTGTTGGATGTGAATTATGACTTTGTCAACTAAAATAAGTGTGTTTAAAGTCATTTCTGTGCCTGAAACGGGTCAAAATTGAAGCTTTTGAGTAAGCAAAACTCTGTAAAAATGGCAATTTTGGTCACTCTGAGGGTTTAAAAAGTGGTTATTCAACACGAGGCACGATCCAATTGACACTTTGAATCATTTTTGGTACAGTTCCAAAAAATCAATTTTCGGATGAAAAATGATGACTCCGGACATGTCGAACGATCCCAAAATGGTCAATATGGATGAAATTTTAACATTTAATCTTTTGACTGTAAATGACTGTTGGATGTGAATTATGACTTTGTCAACTAAAATAAGTGTGTTTAAAGTTATTTCTGTGCCTGAAACGGGTCAAAATTGAAGCTTTTGAGTAAGCAAAACTTTGTAAAAATGGCAATTTTGGTCACTCTGAGGGTTTAAAAAGTGGTTATTCAACACGAGGCACGATCCAATTGACACTTTGAATCATTTTTGGTACAGTCCAAAAAATCAATTTTCGGATGAAAAACGATGACTCCGGACATGTCGAACGATCCCAAAATGGTCAATATGGATGAAATTTTAACATTTAATCTTTTGACTGTAAATGACTGTTGGATGTGAATTATGACTTTGTCAACTAAAATAAGTGTGTTTAAAGTCATTTCTGTGCCTGAAACGGGTCAAAATTGAAGCTTTTGAGTAAGCAAAACTCTGTAAAAATGGCGATTTTGGTCACTGTGAGGGTTTAAAAAGTGGTTATTCAACATGAGGCACGCTCCAATTGACATTTTGAATCATTTTTGGTACAGTCCAAAAAATCAATTTTCGGATGCAAACGATGACTCCGGACATGTCGAACGATCCCAAAAAGGTCAAAATGGATGAAATTTTAACATTTAATCTTTTGACTGTAAATGACTGTTGGATGTGAATTATGACTTTGTCAACTAAAATAAGTGTGTTTAAAGTCATTTCTGTGCCTAAAACGGGTCAAAATTGAAGCTTTTGAGTAAGCAAAACTCTGTAAAAATGGCAATTTTGGTCACTGTGAGGGTTTAAAAAGTGGTTATTCAACATGAGGCACGATCCAATTGACATTTTGAATCATTTTTGGTACAGTCCAAAAAAATCAATTTTCGGATGAAAAACGATGACTCCGGACCTGTCGAACGTTCACAAAATGGTCTATAATGATGAAATTTTAACATTTAATCTTTTGACTGTAAATGACTGTTGGATGTGAATTATGACTTTGTCAACTAAAATAAGTGTGTTTAAAGTCATTTCTGTGGCTGAAACGGGTCAAAATTGAAGCTTCTGAGTAAGCAAAACTCTGTAAAAATGGCAATTTTGGTCACTCTGAGGGTTTAAAAAGTGGTTATTCAACATGAGGCACGATCCAATTGACATTTTGAATCATTTTTGGTACAGTCCGAAAAATCAATTTTCGAATGAAAAACGATGACTCCGGACATGTCGAACGATCCCAAAAGGGTCAAAATGGATGAAATTTTAACATTTAATCTTTTGACTGTAAATGACTGTTGGATGTGAATTATGACTTTGTCAACTAAAATAAGTGTGTTTAAAGTCATTTCTGTGCCTGAAACGGGTCAAAATTGAAGCTTCTGAGTAAGCAAAACTCTGTAAAAATGGCAATTTTGGTCACTCTGAGGGTTTAAAAAGTGGTTATTCAAAATGAGGCACGATCCAATTGACATTTTGAATCATTTTTGGTACAGTCCAAAAAATCAATTTTCGGATGAAAAACGATGACTCCGGACATGTCGAACGATCCCAAAAAGGTCAAAATGGATGAAATTTTAACATTTAATCTTTTGACTGTAAATGACTGTTGGATGTGAATTATGACTTTGTCAACTAAAATAAGTGTGTTTAAAGTCATTTCTGTGCCTGAAACGGGTCAAAATTGAAGCTTTTGAGTAAGCAAAACTCTGTAAAAATGGCAATTTTGGTCACTGTGAGGGTTTAAAAAGTGGTTAGTTAACATGAGGCACAATCCAATTGACATTTTGAATCATTTTTGGTACAGTCTAAAAAATCAATTTTCGGATGAAAAACGATGACTCCGGACATGTCGAACTATCCCAAAATGGTCAATATGGATGAAATTTTAACATTTAATCTTTTGACTCTAAATGGCTGTTGGATGTGAATTATGACTTTGTCAACTAAAATAAGTGTGTTTAAAGTCATTTCTGTGCCTCAAAGGGGTCAAAATTGAAGCTTTTGAGTAAGCAAAACTCTGTAAAAATGGCAATTTTAGTCACTGTGAGGGTTTAAAAAGTGGTTATTCAACATGAGGCACGATCCAATTGAAATTTTGAATCATTTTTGGTACAGTCCAAAAAATCAATTTTCGGATGAAAAACGATGACTCCGGACATGTCGAACGATCCCAAAAAGGTCAAAATGGATGAAATTTTAACATTTAATCTTTTGACTGTAAATGACTGTTGGATGTGAATTATGACTTTGTCAACTAAAATAAGTGTGCTTAAAGTCATTTCTGTGCCTGAAACGGGTCAAAATTGAAGCTTTTGAGTAAGCAAAACTCTGTAAAAATGGCAATTTTGGTCACTCTGAGGGTTTAAAAAGTGGTTATTCAACATGAGGCACGATCCAATTGACACTTTGAATCATTTTTGGTACAGTCCAAAAAATCAATTTTCGGATGAAAAACGATGACTCCGGACATGTCGAACGATCCCAAAATGGTCAATATGGATGAAATTTTAACATTTAATCTTTTGACTTTAAATGACTGTTGGATGTGAATTGTCAACTAAAATAAGTGTGTTTAAAGTCATTTCTGTGCCTGAAACGGGTCAACATTGAAGCTTTTGAGTAAGCAAAACTCTGTAAAAATGGCAATTTTGGTCACTCTGAGGGTTTAAAAAGTGGTTATTCAACATGAGGCACGATCCAATTGACATTTTGAATCATTTTTGGTACAGTCCAAAAAATCAATTTTCGAATGAAAAACGATGACTCCGGACATGTCGAACGATCCCAAAAAGGTCAAAATGGATGAAATTTTAACATTTAATCTTTTGACTGTAAATGACTGTTGGATGTGAATTATGACTTTGTCAACTAAAATAAGTGTGTTTAAAGTCATTTCTGTGCCTGAAACGGGTCAAAATTGAAGCTTTTGAGTAAGCAAAACTCTGTAAAAATGGCAATTTTGGTCACTGTGAGGGTTTAAAAAGTGGTTATTCAAAATGAGGCACGATCCAATTGACATTTTGAATCATTTTTGGTACAGTCCAAAAAATCAATTTTCGGATGAAAAACGATGACTCCGATGACTCATGTCGAACTATCCCAAAATGGTCAATATGGATGAAATTTTAACATTTAATCTTTTGACTGTAAATGACTGTTGGATGTGAATTATGACTTTGTCAACTAAAATAAGTGTGTTTAAAGTCATTTCTGTGCCTGAAACGGGTCAAAATTGAAGCTTTTGAGTAAGCAAAACTCTGTAAAAATTGCAATTTTGGTCACTCTGAGGGTTTAAAAAGTGGTTATTCAACATGAGGCACGATCCAATTGACATTTTGAATCATTTTTGGTACAGTCCAAAAAATCAATTTTCGGATGCAAACGATGACTCCGGACATGTCGAACGATCCCAAAAAGGTCAAAATGGATGAAATTTTAACATTTAATCTTTTGACTGTAAATGACTGTTGGATGTGAATTATGACTTTGTCAACTAAAATAAGTGTGTTTAAAGTCATTTCTGTGCCTGAAACGGGTCAAAATTGAAGCTTTTGAGTAAGCAAAACTCTGTAAAAATGGCAATTTTGGTCACTCTGAGGGTTTAAAAAGTGGTTATTCAACACGAGGCACGATCCAATTGACACTTTGAATCATTTTTGGTACAGTCCAAAAAATCAATTTTCGGATGAAAAATGATGACTCCGGACATGTCGAACGATCCCAAAATGGTCAATATGGATGAAATTTTAACATTTAATCTTTTGACTGTAAATGACTGTTGGATGTGAATTATGACTTTGTCAACTAAAATAAGTGTGTTTAAAGTCATTTCTGTGCCTGAAACGGGTCAAAATTGAAGCTTTTGAGTAAGCAAAACTCTGTAAAAATGGCAATTTTGGTCACTCTGAGGGTTTAAAAAGTGGTTATTCAACATGAGGCACGATCCAATTGACATTTTGAATCATTTTTGGTACAGTCCAAAAAATCAATTTTCGAATGAAAAACGATGACTCCGGACATGTCGAACGATCCCAAAAAGGTCAAAATGGATGAAATTTTAACATTTAATCTTTTGACTGTAAATGACTGTTGGATGTGAATTATGACTTTGTCAACTAAAATAAGTGTGTTTAAAGTCATTTCTGTGCCTGAAACGGGTCAAAATTGAAGCTTTTGAGTAAGCAAAACTCTGTAAAAATGGCAATTTTGGTCACTGTGAGGGTTTAAAAAGTGGTTATTCAACATGAGGCACGATCCAATTGACATTTTGAATCATTTTTGGTACAGTCCAAAAAATCAATTTTCGAATGAAAAACGATGACTCCGGACATGTCGAACGATCCCAAAAAGGTCAAAATGGATGAAATTTTAACATTTAATCTTTTGACTGTAAATGACTGTTGGATGTGAATTATGACTTTGTCAACTAAAATAAGTGTGTTTAAAGTCATTTCTGTGCCTGAAACGGGTCAAAATTGAAGCTTTTGAGTAAGCAAAACTCTGTAAAAATGGCAATTTTGGTCACTGTGAGGGTTTAAAAAGTGGTTATTCAACATGAGGCACGATCCAATTGACATTTTGAATCATTTTTGGTACAGTCTAAAAAATCAATTTTCGGATGAAAAACGATGACTCCGGACATGTCGAACTATCCCAAAATGGTCAATATGGATGAAATTTTAACATTTAATCTTTTGACTCTAAATGGCTGTTGGATGTGAATTATGACTTTGTCAACTAAAATAAGTGTGTTTAAAGTCATTTCTGTGCCTCAAAGGGGTCAAAATTGAAGCTTTTGAGTAAGCAAAACTCTGTAAAAATGGCAATTTTAGTCACTGTGATGGTTTAAAAAGTGGTTATTCAACATGAGGCACGATCCAATTGAAATTTTGAATCATTTTTGGTACAGTCCAAAAAATCAATTTTCGGATGAAAAACGATGACTCCGGACATGTCGAACGATGCCAAAAAGGTCAAAATGGATGAAATTTTAACATTTAATCTTTTGACTGTAAATGACTGTTGGATGTGAATTATGACTTTGTCAACTAAAATAAGTGTGCTTAAAGTCATTTCTGTGCCTGAAACGGGTCAAAATTGAAGCTTTTGAGTAAGCAAAACTCTGTAAAAATGGCAATTTTGGTCACTCTGAGGGTTTAAAAAGTGGTTATTCAACATGAGGCACGATCCAATTGACATTTTGAATCATTTTTGGTACAGTCCAAAAAATCAATTTTCGAATGAAAAACGATGACTCCGGACATGTCGAACGATCCCAAAAAGGTCAAAATGGATGAAATTTTAACATTTAATCTTTTGACTGTAAATGACTGTTGGATGTGAATTATGACTTTGTCAACTAAAATAAGTGTGCTTAAAGTCATTTCTGTGCCTGAAACGGGTCAAAATTGAAGCTTTTGAGTAAGCAAAACTCTGTAAAAATGGCAATTTTGGTCACTGTGAGGGTTTAAAAAGTGGTTATTCAAAATGAGGCACGATCCAATTGACATTTTGAATCATTTTTGGTACAGTCCAAAAAATCAATTTTCGGATGAAAAACGATGACTCCGGACATGTCGAACTATCCCAAAATGGTCAATATGGATGAAATTTTAACATTTAATCTTTTGACTGTAAATGACTGTTGGATGTGAATTATGACTTTGTCAAATAAAATAAGTGTGTTTAAAGTCATTTCTGTGCCTGAAACGGGTCAAAATTGAAGCTTTTGAGTAAGCAAAACTCTGTAAAAATGGCAATTTTGGTCACTCTGAGGGTTTAAAAAGTGGTTATTCAACATGAGGCACGATCCAATTGACATTTTGAATCATTTTTGGTACAGTCCAAAAAATCAATTTTCGGATGCAAACGATGACTCCGGACATGTCGAACGATCCCAAAAAGGTCAAAATGGATGAAATTTTAACATTTAATCTTTTGACTGTAAATGACTGTTGGATGTGAATTATGACTTTGTCAACTAAAATAAGTGTGTTTAAAGTCATTTCTGTGCCTAAAACGGGCCAAATTGAAGCTTTTGAGTAAACAAAACTCTGTAAAAATGGCAATTTTGGTCACTGTGAGGGTTTAAAAAGTGGTTATTCAACATGAGGCACGATCCAATTGACATTTTGAATCATTTTTGCTACAGTCCAAAAAAATCAATTTTCGGATGAAAAACGATGACTCCGGACCTGTCGAACGTTCACAAAATGGTCTATAATGATGAAATTTTAACATTTAATCTTTTGACTGTAAATGACTGTTGGATGTGAATTATGACTTTGTCAACTAAAATAAGTGTGTTTAAAGTCATTTCTGTGCCTGAAACGGGTCAAAATTGAAGCTTTTGAGTAAGCAAAACTCTGTAAAAATGGCAATTTTGGTCACTGTGAGGGTTTAAAAAGTGGTTATTCAACATGAGGCACGATCCAATTGACATTTTGAATCATTTTTGGTACAGTCCAAAAAATCAATTTTCGAATGAAAAACGATGACTCCGGACATGTCGAACGATCCCAAAAAGGTCAAAATGGATGAAATTTTAACATTTAATCTTTTGACTGTAAATGACTGTTGGATGTGAATTATGACTTTGTCAACTAAAATAAGTGTGTTTAAAGTCATTTCTGTGCCTGAAACGGGTCAAAATTGAAGCTTTTGAGTAAGCAAAACTCTGTAAAAATGGCAATTTTGGTCACTGTGAGGGTTTAAAAAGTGGTTATTCAACATGAGGCACGATCCAATTGACATTTTGAATCATTTTTGGTACAGTCTAAAAAATCAATTTTCGGATGAAAAACGATGACTCCGGACATGTCGAACTATCCCAAAATGGTCAATATGGATGAAATTTTAACATTTAATCTTTTGACTCTAAATGGCTGTTGGATGTGAATTATGACTTTGTCAACTAAAATAAGTGTGTTTAAAGTCATTTCTGTGCCTCAAAGGGGTCAAAATTGAAGCTTTTGAGTAAGCAAAACTCTGTAAAAATGGCAATTTTAGTCACTGTGAGGGTTTAAAAAGTGGTTATTCAACATGAGGCACGATCCAATTGAAATTTTGAATCATTTTTGGTACAGTCCAAAAAAATCAATTTTCGGATGAAAAACGATGACTCCGGACATGTCGAACGATACCAAAAAGGTCAAAATGGATGAAATTTTAACATTTAATCTTTTGACTGTAAATGACTGTTGGATGTGAATTATGACTTTGTCAACTAAAATAAGTGTGCTTAAAGTCATTTCTGTGCCTGAAACGGGTCAAAATTGAAGCTTTTGAGTAAGCAAAACTCTGTAAAAATGGCAATTTTGGTCACTCTGAGGGTTTAAAAAGTGGTTATTCAACATGAGGCACGATCCAATTGACACTTTGAATCATTTTTGGTACAGTCCAAAAAATCAATTTTCGGATGAAAAACGATGACTCCGGACATGTCGAACGATCCCAAAATGGTCAATATGGATGAAATTTTAACATTTAATCTTTTGACTGTAAATGACTGTTGGATGTGAATTGTCAACTAAAATAAGTGTGTTTAAAGTCATTTCTGTGCCTGAAACGGGTCAACATTGAAGCTTTTGAGTAAGCAAAACTCTGTAAAAATGGCAATTTTGGTCACTCTGAGGGTTTAAAAAGTGGTTATTCAACATGAGGCACTATCCAATTGACATTTTGAATCATTTTTGGTACAGTCCAAAAAATCAATTTTCGAATGAAAAACGATGACTCCGGACATGTCGAACGATCCCAAAAAGGTCAAAATGGATGAAATTTTAACATTTAATCTTTTGACTGTAAATGACTGTTGGATGTGAATTATGACTTTGTCAACTAAAATAAGTGTGTTTAAAGTCATTTCTGTGCCTGAAACGGGTCAAAATTGAAGCTTTTGAGTAAGCAAAACTCTGTAAAAATGGCAATTTTGGTCACTCTGAGGGTTTAAAAAGTGGTTATTCAACACGAGGCACGATCCAATTGACACTTTGAATCATTTTTGGTACAGTCCAAAAAATCAATTTTCGGATGAAAAATGATGACTCCGGACATGTCGAACGATCCCAAAATGGTCAATATGGATGAAATTTTAACATTTAATCTTTTGACTGTAAATGACTGTTGGATGTGAATTATGACTTTGTCAACTAAAATAAGTGTGTTTAAAGTCATTTCTGTGCCTAAAACGGGCCAAATTGAAGCTTTTGAGTAAACAAAACTCTGTAAAAATGGCAATTTTGGTCACTGTGAGGGTTTAAAAAGTGGTTATTCAACATGAGGCATGATCCAATTGACATTTTGAATCATTTTTGCTACAGTCCAAAAAAATCAATTTTCGGATGAAAAACGATGACTCCGGACCTGTTGAACGTTCACAAAATGGTCTATAATGATGAAATTTTAACATTTAATCTTTTGACTGTAAATGACTGTTGGATGTGAATTATGACTTTGTCAACTAAAATAAGTGTGTTTAAAGTCATTTCTGTGCCTGAAACGGGTCAAAATTGAAGCTTCTGAGTAAGCAAAACTCTGTAAAAATGGCAATTTTGGTCACTCTGAGGGTTTAAAAAGTGGTTATTCAACATGAGGCACGATCCAATTGACATTTTGAATCATTTTTGGTACAGTCCAAAAAATCAATTTTCGGATGCAAACGATGACTCCGGACATGTCGAACGATCCCAAAAAGGTCAAAATGGATGAAATTTTAACATTTAATCTTTTGACTGTAAATGACTGTTGGATGTGAATTATGACTTTGTCAACTAAAATAAGTGTGTTTAAAGTCATTTCTGTGCCTGAAACGGGTCAAAATTGAAGCTTTTGAGTAAGCAAAACTCTGTAAAAATGGCAATTTTGGTCACTCTGAGGGTTTAAAAAGTGGTTATTCAACATGAGGCACGATCCAATTGACATTTTGAATCATTTTTGGTACAGTCCAAAAAATCAATTTTCGGATGAAAAACGATGACTCCGGACATGTCGAACGATCCCAAAAAGGTCAAAATGGATGAAATTTTAACATTTAATCTTTTGACTGTAAATGACTGTTGGATGTGAATTATGACTTTGTCAACTAAAATAAGTGTGTTTAAAGTCATTTCTGTGCCTGAAACGGGTCAAAATTGAAGCTTTTGAGTAAGCAAAACTCTGTAAAAATGGCAATTTTGGTCACTCTGAGGGTTTAAAAAGTGGTTATTCAACACGAGGCACGATCCAATTGACACTTTGAATCATTTTTGGTACAGTTCCAAAAAATCAATTTTCGGATGAAAAATGATGACTCCGGACATGTCGAACGATCCCAAAATGGTCAATATGGATGAAATTTTAACATTTAATCTTTTGACTGTAAATGACTGTTGGATGTGAATTATGACTTTGTCAACTAAAATAAGTGTGTTTAAAGTTATTTCTGTGCCTGAAACGGGTCAAAATTGAAGCTTTTGAGTAAGCAAAACTTTGTAAAAATGGCAATTTTGGTCACTCTGAGGGTTTAAAAAGTGGTTATTCAACACGAGGCACGATCCAATTGACACTTTGAATCATTTTTGGTACAGTCCAAAAAATCAATTTTCGGATGAAAAACGATGACTCCGGACATGTCGAACGATCCCAAAATGGTCAATATGGATGAAATTTTAACATTTAATCTTTTGACTGTAAATGACTGTTGGATGTGAATTATGACTTTGTCAACTAAAATAAGTGTGTTTAAAGTCATTTCTGTGCCTGAAACGGGTCAAAATTGAAGCTTTTGAGTAAGCAAAACTCTGTAAAAATGGCGATTTTGGTCACTGTGAGGGTTTAAAAAGTGGTTATTCAACATGAGGCACGCTCCAATTGACATTTTGAATCATTTTTGGTACAGTCCAAAAAATCAATTTTCGGATGCAAACGATGACTCCGGACATGTCGAACGATCCCAAAAAGGTCAAAATGGATGAAATTTTAACATTTAATCTTTTGACTGTAAATGACTGTTGGATGTGAATTATGACTTTGTCAACTAAAATAAGTGTGTTTAAAGTCATTTCTGTGCCTAAAACGGGTCAAAATTGAAGCTTTTGAGTAAGCAAAACTCTGTAAAAATGGCAATTTTGGTCACTGTGAGGGTTTAAAAAGTGGTTATTCAACATGAGGCACGATCCAATTGACATTTTGAATCATTTTTGGTACAGTCCAAAAAAATCAATTTTCGGATGAAAAACGATGACTCCGGACCTGTCGAACGTTCACAAAATGGTCTATAATGATGAAATTTTAACATTTAATCTTTTGACTGTAAATGACTGTTGGATGTGAATTATGACTTTGTCAACTAAAATAAGTGTGTTTAAAGTCATTTCTGTGGCTGAAACGGGTCAAAATTGAAGCTTCTGAGTAAGCAAAACTCTGTAAAAATGGCAATTTTGGTCACTCTGAGGGTTTAAAAAGTGGTTATTCAACATGAGGCACGATCCAATTGACATTTTGAATCATTTTTGGTACAGTCCGAAAAATCAATTTTCGAATGAAAAACGATGACTCCGGACATGTCGAACGATCCCAAAAGGGTCAAAATGGATGAAATTTTAACATTTAATCTTTTGACTGTAAATGACTGTTGGATGTGAATTATGACTTTGTCAACTAAAATAAGTGTGTTTAAAGTCATTTCTGTGCCTGAAACGGGTCAAAATTGAAGCTTCTGAGTAAGCAAAACTCTGTAAAAATGGCAATTTTGGTCACTCTGAGGGTTTAAAAAGTGGTTATTCAAAATGAGGCACGATCCAATTGACATTTTGAATCATTTTTGGTACAGTCCAAAAAATCAATTTTCGGATGAAAAACGATGACTCCGGACATGTCGAACGATCCCAAAAAGGTCAAAATGGATGAAATTTTAACATTTAATCTTTTGACTGTAAATGACTGTTGGATGTGAATTATGACTTTGTCAACTAAAATAAGTGTGTTTAAAGTCATTTCTGTGCCTGAAACGGGTCAAAATTGAAGCTTTTGAGTAAGCAAAACTCTGTAAAAATGGCAATTTTGGTCACTGTGAGGGTTTAAAAAGTGGTTAGTTAACATGAGGCACAATCCAATTGACATTTTGAATCATTTTTGGTACAGTCTAAAAAATCAATTTTCGGATGAAAAACGATGACTCCGGACATGTCGAACTATCCCAAAATGGTCAATATGGATGAAATTTTAACATTTAATCTTTTGACTCTAAATGGCTGTTGGATGTGAATTATGACTTTGTCAACTAAAATAAGTGTGTTTAAAGTCATTTCTGTGCCTCAAAGGGGTCAAAATTGAAGCTTTTGAGTAAGCAAAACTCTGTAAAAATGGCAATTTTAGTCACTGTGAGGGTTTAAAAAGTGGTTATTCAACATGAGGCACGATCCAATTGAAATTTTGAATCATTTTTGGTACAGTCCAAAAAATCAATTTTCGGATGAAAAACGATGACTCCGGACATGTCGAACGATCCCAAAAAGGTCAAAATGGATGAAATTTTAACATTTAATCTTTTGACTGTAAATGACTGTTGGATGTGAATTATGACTTTGTCAACTAAAATAAGTGTGCTTAAAGTCATTTCTGTGCCTGAAACGGGTCAAAATTGAAGCTTTTGAGTAAGCAAAACTCTGTAAAAATGGCAATTTTGGTCACTCTGAGGGTTTAAAAAGTGGTTATTCAACATGAGGCACGATCCAATTGACACTTTGAATCATTTTTGGTACAGTCCAAAAAATCAATTTTCGGATGAAAAACGATGACTCCGGACATGTCGAACGATCCCAAAATGGTCAATATGGATGAAATTTTAACATTTAATCTTTTGACTTTAAATGACTGTTGGATGTGAATTGTCAACTAAAATAAGTGTGTTTAAAGTCATTTCTGTGCCTGAAACGGGTCAACATTGAAGCTTTTGAGTAAGCAAAACTCTGTAAAAATGGCAATTTTGGTCACTCTGAGGGTTTAAAAAGTGGTTATTCAACATGAGGCACGATCCAATTGACATTTTGAATCATTTTTGGTACAGTCCAAAAAATCAATTTTCGAATGAAAAACGATGACTCCGGACATGTCGAACGATCCCAAAAAGGTCAAAATGGATGAAATTTTAACATTTAATCTTTTGACTGTAAATGACTGTTGGATGTGAATTATGACTTTGTCAACTAAAATAAGTGTGTTTAAAGTCATTTCTGTGCCTGAAACGGGTCAAAATTGAAGCTTTTGAGTAAGCAAAACTCTGTAAAAATGGCAATTTTGGTCACTGTGAGGGTTTAAAAAGTGGTTATTCAAAATGAGGCACGATACAATTGACATTTTGAATCATTTTTGGTACAGTCCAAAAAATCAATTTTCGGATGAAAAACGATGACTCCGATGACTCATGTCGAACTATCCCAAAATGGTCAATATGGATGAAATTTTAACATTTAATCTTTTGACTGTAAATGACTGTTGGATGTGAATTATGACTTTGTCAACTAAAATAAGTGTGTTTAAAGTCATTTCTGTGCCTGAAACGGGTCAAAATTGAAGCTTTTGAGTAAGCAAAACTCTGTAAAAATGGCAATTTTGGTCACTCTGAGGGTTTAAAAAGTGGTTATTCAACATGAGGCACGATCCAATTGACATTTTGAATCATTTTTGGTACAGTCCAAAAAATCAATTTTCGGATGCAAACGATGACTCCGGACATGTCGAACGATCCCAAAAAGGTCAAAATGGATGAAATTTTAACATTTAATCTTTTGACTGTAAATGACTGTTGGATGTGAATTATGACTTTGTCAACTAAAATAAGTGTGTTTAAAGTCATTTCTGTGCCTGAAACGGGTCAAAATTGAAGCTTTTGAGTAAGCAAAACTCTGTAAAAATGGCAATTTTGGTCACTCTGAGGGTTTAAAAAGTGGTTATTCAACACGAGGCACGATCCAATTGACACTTTGAATCATTTTTGGTACAGTCCAAAAAATCAATTTTCGGATGAAAAATGATGACTCCGGACATGTCGAACGATCCCAAAATGGTCAATATGGATGAAATTTTAACATTTAATCTTTTGACTGTAAATGACTGTTGGATGTGAATTATGACTTTGTCAACTAAAATAAGTGTGTTTAAAGTCATTTCTGTGCCTGAAACGGGTCAAAATTGAAGCTTTTGAGTAAGCAAAACTCTGTAAAAATGGCAATTTTGGTCACTCTGAGGGTTTAAAAAGTGGTTATTCAACATGAGGCACGATCTAATTGACATTTTGAATCATTTTTGGTACAGTCCAAAAAATCAATTTTCGAATGAAAAACGATGACTCCGGACATGTCGAACGATCCCAAAAAGGTCAAAATGGATGAAATTTTAACATTTAATCTTTTGACTGTAAATGACTGTTGGATGTGAATTATGACTTTGTCAACTA
The DNA here is from genome assembly GCF_964263255.1 of Lissotriton vulgaris. Taxonomy (NCBI): domain Eukaryota; kingdom Metazoa; phylum Chordata; class Amphibia; order Caudata; family Salamandridae; genus Lissotriton; species Lissotriton vulgaris. Next base: position 49,586 of record NW_028252509.1, read on the forward strand.
AAATAAGTGTGTTTAAAGTCATTTCTGTGCCTGAAACGGGTCAAAATTGAAGCTTTTGAGTAAGCAAAACTCTGTAAAAATGGCAATTTTGGTCACTGTGAGGGTTTAAAAAGTGGTTATTCAACATGAGGCACGATCCAATTGACATTTTGAATCATTTTTGGTACAGTCCAAAAAATCAATTTTCGAATGAAAAACGATGACTCCGGACATGTCGAACGATCCCAAAAAGGTCAAAATGGATGAAATTTTAACATTTAATCTTTTGACTGTAAATGACTGTTGGATGTGAATTATGACTTTGTCAACTAAAATAAGTGTGTTTAAAGTCATTTCTGTGCCTGAAACCTGTCAAAATTGAAGCTTTTGAGTAAGCAAAACTCTGTAAAAATGGCAATTTTGGTCACTGTGAGGGTTTAAAAAGTGGTTATTCAACATGAGGCACGATCCAATTGACATTTTGAATCATTTTTGGTACAGTCTAAAAAATCAATTTTCGGATGAAAAACGATGACTCCGGACATGTCGAACTATCCCAAAATGGTCAATATGGATGAAATTTTAACATTTAATCTTTTGACTCTAAATGGCTGTTGGATGTGAATTATGACTTTGTCAACTAAAATAAGTGTGTTTAAAGTCATTTCTGTGCCTCAAAGGGGTCAAAATTGAAGCTTTTGAGTAAGCAAAACTCTGTAAAAATGGCAATTTTAGTCACTGTGATGGTTTAAAAAGTGGTTATTCAACATGAGGCACGATCCAATTGAAATTTTGAATCATTTTTGGTACAGTCCAAAAAATCAATTTTCGGATGAAAAACGATGACTCCGGACATGTCGAACGATGCCAAAAAGGTCAAAATGGATGAAATTTTAACATTTAATCTTTTGACTGTAAATGACTGTTGGATGTGAATTATGACTTTGTCAACTAAAATAAGTGTGCTTAAAGTCATTTCTGTGCCTGAAACGGGTCAAAATTGAAGCTTTTGAGTAAGCAAAACTCTGTAAAAATGGCAATTTTGGTCACTCTGAGGGTTTAAAAAGTGGTTATTCAACATGAGGCACAATCCAATTGACACTTTGAATCATTTTTGGTACAGTCCAAAAAATCAATTTTCGGATGAAAAACGATGACTCCGGACATGTCGAACGATCCCAAAATGGTCAATATGGATGAAATTTTAACATTTAATCTTTTGACTGTAAATGACTGTTGGATGTGAATTATGACTTTGTCAACTAAAATAAGTGTGTTTAAAGTCATTTCTGTGCCTGAAACGGGTCTAAAATTGAAGCTTTTGAGTAAGCAAAACTCTGTAAAAATGGCAATTTTGGTCACTCTGAGGGTTTAAAAAGTGGTTATTCAACATGAGGCACGATCCAATTGACATTTTGAATCATTTTTGGTACAGTCCAAAAAATCAATTTTCGAATGAAAAACGATGACTCCGGACATGTCGAACGATCCCAAAAAGGTCAAAATGGATGAAATTTTAACATTTAATCTTTTGACTGTAAATGACTGTTGGATGTGAATTATGACTTTGTCAACTAAAATAAGTGTGCTTAAAGTCATTTCTGTGCCTGAAACGGGTCAAAATTGAAGCTTTTGAGTAAGCAAAACTCTGTAAAAATGGCAATTTTGGTCACTGTGAGGGTTTAAAAAGTGGTTATTCAAAATGAGGCACGATCCAATTGACATTTTGAATCATTTTTGGTACAGTCCAAAAAATCAATTTTCGGATGAAAAACGATGACTCCGGACATGTCGAACTATCCCAAAATGGTCAATATGGATGAAATTTTAACATTTAATCTTTTGACTGTAAATGACTGTTGGATGTGAATTATGACTTTGTCAAATAAAATAAGTGTGTTTAAAGTCATTTCTGTGCCTGAAACGGGTCAAAATTGAAGCTTTTGAGTAAGCAAAACTCTGTAAAAATGGCAATTTTGGTCACTCTGAGGGTTTAAAAAGTGGTTATTCAACACGAGGCACGATCCAATTGACACTTTGAATCATTTTTGGTACAGTCCAAAAAATCAATTTTCGGATGAAAAATGATGACTCCGGACATGTCGAACGATCCCAAAATGGTCAATATGGATGAAATTTTAACATTTAATATTTTGACTGTAAATGACTGTTGGATGTGAATTATGACTTTGTCAACTAAAATAAGTGTGTTTAAAGTCATTTCTGTGCCTGAAACGGGTCAAAATTGAAGCTTTTGAGTAAGCAAAACTCTGTAAAAATGGCAATTTTGGTCACTCTGAGGGTTTAAAAAGTGGTTATTCAACATGAGGCACGATCTAATTGACATTTTGAATCATTTTTGGTACAGTCCAAAAAATCAATTTTCGAATGAAAAACGATGACTCCGGACATGTCGAACGATCCCAAAAAGGTCAAAATGGATGAAATTTTAACATTTAATCTTTTGACTGTAAATGACTGTTGGATGTGAATTATGACTTTGTCAACTAAAATAAGTGTGTTTAAAGTCATTTCTGTGCCTGAAACGGGTCAAAATTGAAGCTTTTGAGTAAGCAAAACTCTGTAAAAATGGCAATTTTGGTCACTGTGAGGGTTTAAAAAGTGGTTATTCAACATGAGGCACGATCCAATTGACATTTTGAATCATTTTTGGTACAGTCCAAAAAATCAATTTTCGAATGAAAAACGATGACTCCGGACATGTCGAACGATCCCAAAAAGGTCAAAATGGATGAAATTTTAACATTTAATCTTTTGACTGTAAATGACTGTTGGATGTGAATTATGACTTTGTCAACTAAAATAAGTGTGTTTAAAGTCATTTCTGTGCCTGAAACCTGTCAAAATTGAAGCTTTTGAGTAAGCAAAACTCTGTAAAAATGGCAATTTTGGTCACTGTGAGGGTTTAAAAAGTGGTTATTCAACATGAGGCACGATCCAATTGACATTTTGAATCATTTTTGGTACAGTCTAAAAAATCAATTTTCGGATGAAAAACGATGACTCCGGACATGTCGAACTATCCCAAAATGGTCAATATGGATGAAATTTTAACATTTAATCTTTTGACTCTAAATGGCTGTTGGATGTGAATTATGACTTTGTCAACTAAAATAAGTGTGTTTAAAGTCATTTCTGTGCCTCAAAGGGGTCAAAATTGAAGCTTTTGAGTAAGCAAAACTCTGTAAAAATGGCAATTTTAGTCACTGTGATGGTTTAAAAAGTGGTTATTCAACATGAGGCACGATCCAATTGAAATTTTGAATCATTTTTGGTACAGTCCAAAAAATCAATTTTCGGATGAAAAACGATGACTCCGGACATGTCGAACGATGCCAAAAAGGTCAAAATGGATGAAATTTTAACATTTAATCTTTTGACTGTAAATGACTGTTGGATGTGAATTATGACTTTGTCAACTAAAATAAGTGTGCTTAAAGTCATTTCTGTGCCTGAAACGGGTCAAAATTGAAGCTTTTGAGTAAGCAAAACTCTGTAAAAATGGCAATTTTGGTCACTCTGAGGGTTTAAAAAGTGGTTATTCAACATGAGGCACAATCCAATTGACACTTTGAATCATTTTTGGTACAGTCCAAAAAATCAATTTTCGGATGAAAAACGATGACTCCGGACATGTCGAACGATCCCAAAATGGTCAATATGGATGAAATTTTAACATTTAATCTTTTGACTGTAAATGACTGTTGGATGTGAATTATGACTTTGTCAACTAAAATAAGTGTGTTTAAAGTCATTTCTGTGCCTGAAACGGGTCTAAAATTGAAGCTTTTGAGTAAGCAAAACTCTGTAAAAATGGCAATTTTGGTCACTCTGAGGGTTTAAAAAGTGGTTATTCAACATGAGGCACGATCCAATTGACATTTTGAATCATTTTTGGTACAGTCCAAAAAATCAATTTTCGAATGAAAAACGATGACTCCGGACATGTCGAACGATCCCAAAAAGGTCAAAATGGATGAAATTTTAACATTTAATCTTTTGACTGTAAATGACTGTTGGATGTGAATTATGACTTTGTCAACTAAAATAAGTGTGCTTAAAGTCATTTCTGTGCCTGAAACGGGTCAAAATTGAAGCTTTTGAGTAAGCAAAACTCTGTAAAAATGGCAATTTTGGTCACTGTGAGGGTTTAAAAAGTGGTTATTCAAAATGAGGCACGATCCAATTGACATTTTGAATCATTTTTGGTACAGTCCAAAAAATCAATTTTCGGATGAAAAACGATGACTCCGGACATGTCGAACTATCCCAAAATGGTCAATATGGATGAAATTTTAACATTTAATCTTTTGACTGTAAATGACTGTTGGATGTGAATTATGACTTTGTCAAATAAAATAAGTGTGTTTAAAGTCATTTCTGTGCCTGAAACGGGTCAAAATTGAAGCTTTTGAGTAAGCAAAACTCTGTAAAAATGGCAATTTTGGTCACTCTGAGGGTTTAAAAAGTGGTTATTCAACATGAGGCACGATCCAATTGACATTTTGAATCATTTTTGGTACAGTCCAAAAAATCAATTTTCGGATGCAAACGATGACTCCGGACATGTCGAACGATCCCAAAAAGGTCAAAATGGATGAAATTTTAACATTTAATCTTTTGACTGTAAATGACTGTTGGATGTGAATTATGACTTTGTCAACTAAAATAAGTGTGTTTAAAGTCATTTCTGTGCCTAAAACGGGCCAAATTGAAGCTTTTGAGTAAGCAAAACTCTGTAAAAATGGCAATTTTGGTCACTGTGAGGGTTTAAAAAGTGGTTATTCAACATGAGGCACGATCCAATTGACATTTTGAATCATTTTTGCTACAGTCCAAAAAAATCAATTTTCGGATGAAAAACGATGACTCCGGACCTGTCGAACGTTCACAAAATGATCTATAATGATGAAATTTTAACATTTAATCTTTTGACTGTAAATGACTGTTGGATGTGAATTATGACTTTGTCAACTAAAATAAGTGTGTTTAAAGTCATTTCTGTGCCTGAAACGGGTCAAAATTGAAGCTTCTGAGTAAGCAAAACTCTGTAAAAATGGCAATTTTGGTCACTCTGAGGGTTTAAAAAGTGGTTATTCAACATGAGGCACGATCCAATTGACATTTTGAATAATTTTTGGTACAGTCCAAAAAATCAATTTTCGGATGCAAACGATGACTCCGGACATGTCGAACGATCCCAAAAAGGTCAAAATGGATGAAATTTTAACATTTAATCTTTTGACTGTAAATGACTGTTGGATGTGAATTATGACTTTGTCAACTAAAATAAGTGTGTTTAAAGTCATTTCTGCCTGAAACGGGTCAAAATTGAAGCTTTTGAGTAAGCAAAACTCTGTAAAAATGGCAATTTTGGTCACTGTGAGGGTTTAAAAAGTGGTTATTCAACATGAGGCACGATCCAATTGACATTTTGAATCATTTTTGGTACAGTCCAAAAAATCAATTTTCGAATGAAAAACGATGACTCCGGACATGTCGAACGATCCCAAAAAGGTCAAAATGGATGAAATTTTAACATTTAATCTTTTGACTGTAAATGACTGTTGGATGTGAATTATGACTTTGTCAACTAAAATAAGTGTGTTTAAAGTCATTTCTGTGCCTGAAACGGGTCAAAATTGAAGCTTTTGAGTAAGCAAAACTCTGTAAAAATGGCAATTTTGGTCACTGTGAGGGTTTAAAAAGTGGTTATTCAACATGAGGCACGATCCAATTGACATTTTGAATCATTTTTGGTACAGTCTAAAAAATCAATTTTCGGATGAAAAACGATGACTCCGGACATGTCGAACTATCCCAAAATGGTCAATATGGATGAAATTTTAACATTTAATCTTTTGACTCTAAATGGCTGTTGGATGTGAATTATGACTTTGTCAACTAAAATAAGTGTGTTTAAAGTCATTTCTGTGCCTCAAAGGGGTCAAAATTGAAGCTTTTGAGTAAGCAAAACTCTGTAAAAATGGCAATTTTAGTCACTGTGAGGGTTTAAAAAGTGGTTATTCAACATGAGGCACGATCCAATTGAAATTTTGAATCATTTTTGGTACAGTCCAAAAAATCAATTTTCGGATGAAAAACGATGACTCCGGACATGTCGAACGATACCAAAAAGGTCAAAATGGATGAAATTTTAACTTTTAATCTTTTGACTGTAAATGACTGTTGGATGTGAATTATGACTTTGTCAACTAAAATAAGTGTGCTTAAAGTCATTTCTGTGCCTGAAACGGGTCAAAATTGAAGCTTTTGAGTAAGCAAAAGTCTGTAAAAATGGCAATTTTGGTCACTCTGAGGGTTTAAAAAGTGGTTATTCAACATGAGGCACGATCCAATTGACACTTTGAATCATTTTTGGTACAGTCCAAAAAATCAATTTTCGGATGAAAAACGATGACTCCGGACATGTCGAACGATCCCAAAATGGTCAATATGGATGAAATTTTAACATTTAATCTTTTGACTGTAAATGACTGTTGGATGTGAATTATGACTTTGTCAACTAAAATAAGTGTGTTTAAAGTCATTTCTGTGCCTGAAACGGGTCTAAAATTGAAGCTTTTGAGTAAGCAAAACTCTGTAAAAATGGCAATTTTGGTCACTCTGAGGGTTTAAAAAGTGGTTATTCAACATGAGGCACGATCCAATTGACATTTTGAATCATTTTTGGTACAGTCCAAAAAATCAATTTTCGAATGAAAAACGATGACTCCGGACATGTCGAACGATCCCAAAAAGGTCAAAATGGATGAAATTTTAACATTTAATCTTTTGACTGTAAATGACTGTTGGATGTGAATTATGACTTTGTCAACTAAAATAAGTGTGCTTAAAGTCATTTCTGTGCCTGAAACGGGTCAAAATTGAAGCTTTTGAGTAAGCAAAACTCTGTAAAAATGGCAATTTTGGTCACTGTGAGGGTTTAAAAAGTGGTTATTCAAAATGAGGCACGATCCAATTGACATTTTGAATCTTTTTTGGTACAGTCCAAAAAATCAATTTTCGGATGAAAAACGATGACTCCGGACATGTCGAACTATCCCAAAATGGTCAATATGGATGAAATTTTAACATTTAATCTTTTGACTGTAAATGACTGTTGGATGTGAATTATGACTTTGTCAAATAAAATAAGTGTGTTTAAAGTCATTTCTGTGCCTGAAACGGGTCAAAATTGAAGCTTTTGAGTAAGCAAAACTCTGTAAAAATGGCAATTTTGGTCACTCTGAGGGTTTAAAAAGTGGTTATTCAACATGAGGCGTGATCCAATTGACATTTTGAATCATTTTTGGTACAGTCCAAAAAATCAATTTTCGGATGCAAACGATGACTCCGGACATGTCGAACGATCCCAAAAAGGTCAAAATGGATGAAATTTTAACATTTAATCTTTTGACTGTAAATGACTGTTGGATGTGAATTATGACTTTGTCAACTAAAATAAGTGTGTTTAAAGTCATTTCTGTGCCTAAAACGGGCCAAATTGAAGCTTTTGAGTAAGCAAAACTCTGTAAAAATGGCAATTTTGGTCACTGTGAGGGTTTAAAAAGTGGTTATTCAACATGAGGCACGATCCAATTGACATTTTGAATCATTTTTGCTACAGTCCAAAAAAATCAATTTTCGGATGAAAAACGATGACTCCGGACCTGTTGAACGTTCACAAAATGGTCTATAATGATGAAATTTTAACATTTAATCTTTTGACTGTAAATGACTGTTGGATGTGAATTATGACTTTGTCAACTAAAATAAGTGTGTTTAAAGTCATTTCTGTGCCTGAAACGGGTCAAAATTGAAGCTTCTGAGTAAGCAAAACTCTGTAAAAATGGCAATTTTGGTCACTGTGAGTGTTTAAAAAGTGGTTATTCAACATGAGGCACGATCCAATTGACATTTTGAATCATTTTTGGTACAGTCCAAAAAATCAATTTTCGGATGCAAACGATGACTCCGGACATGTCGAACGATCCCAAAAAGGTCAAAATGGATGAAATTTTAACATTTAATCTTTTGACTGTAAATGACTGTTGGATGTGAATTATGACTTTGTCAACTAAAATAAGTGTGTTTAAAGTCATTTCTGTGCCTAAAACGGGCCAAATTGAAGCTTTTGAGTAAGCAAAACTCTGTAAAAATGGCAATTTTGGTCACTGTGAGGGTTTAAAAAGTGGTTATTCAACATGAGGCACGATCCAATTGACATTTTGAATCATTTTTGCTACAGTCCAAAAAAATCAATTTTCGGATGAAAAACGATGACTCCGGACCTGTCGAACGTTCACAAAATGGTCTATAATGATGAAATTTTAACATTTAATCTTTTGACTGTAAATGACTGTTGGATGTGAATTATGACTTTGTCAACTAAAATAAGTGTGTTTAAAGTCATTTCTGTGCCTGAAACGGGTCAAAATTGAAGCTTCTGAGTAAGCAAAACTCTGTAAAAATGGCAATTTTGGTCACTCTGAGGGTTTAAAAAGTGGTTATTCAACATGAGGCACGATCCAATTGACATTTTGAATAATTTTTGGTACAGTCCAAAAAATCAATTTTCGGATGCAAACGATGACTCCGGACATGTCGAACGATCCCAAAAAGGTCAAAATGGATGAAATTTTAACATTTAATCTTTTGACTGTAAATGACTGTTGGATGTGAATTATGACTTTGTCAACTAAAATAAGTGTGTTTAAAGTCATTTCTGCCTGAAACGGGTCAAAATTGAAGCTTTTGAGTAAGCAAAACTCTGTAAAAATGGCAATTTTGGTCACTGTGAGGGTTTAAAAAGTGGTTATTCAACATGAGGCACGATCCAATTGACATTTTGAATCATTTTTGGTACAGTCCAAAAAATCAATTTTCGAATGAAAAACGATGACTCCGGACATGTCGAACGATCCCAAAAAGGTCAAAATGGATGAAATTTTAACATTTAATCTTTTGACTGTAAATGACTGTTGGATGTGAATTATGACTTTGTCAACTAAAATAAGTGTGTTTAAAGTCATTTCTGTGCCTGAAACGGGTCAAAATTGAAGCTTTTGAGTAAGCAAAACTCTGTAAAAATGGCAATTTTGGTCACTGTGAGGGTTTAAAAAGTGGTTATTCAACATGAGGCACGATCCAATTGACATTTTGAATCATTTTTGGTACAGTCTAAAAAATCAATTTTCGGATGAAAAACGATGACTCCGGACATGTCGAACTATCCCAAAATGGTCAATATGGATGAAATTTTAACATTTAATCTTTTGACTCTAAATGGCTGTTGGATGTGAATTATGACTTTGTCAACTAAAATAAGTGTGTTTAAAGTCATTTCTGTGCCTCAAAGGGGTCAAAATTGAAGCTTTTGAGTAAGCAAAACTCTGTAAAAATGGCAATTTTAGTCACTGTGAGGGTTTAAAAAGTGGTTATTCAACATGAGGCACGATCCAATTGAAATTTTGAATCATTTTTGGTACAGTCCAAAAAATCAATTTTCGGATGAAAAACGATGACTCCGGACATGTCGAACGATACCAAAAAGGTCAAAATGGATGAAATTTTAACTTTTAATCTTTTGACTGTAAATGACTGTTGGATGTGAATTATGACTTTGTCAACTAAAATAAGTGTGCTTAAAGTCATTTCTGTGCCTGAAACGGGTCAAAATTGAAGCTTTTGAGTAAGCAAAAGTCTGTAAAAATGGCAATTTTGGTCACTCTGAGGGTTTAAAAAGTGGTTATTCAACATGAGGCACGATCCAATTGACACTTTGAATCATTTTTGGTACAGTCCAAAAAATCAATTTTCGGATGAAAAACGATGACTCCGGACATGTCGAACGATCCCAAAATGGTCAATATGGATGAAATTTTAACATTTAATCTTTTGACTGTAAATGACTGTTGGATGTGAATTATGACTTTGTCAACTAAAATAAGTGTGTTTAAAGTCATTTCTGTGCCTGAAACGGGTCTAAAATTGAAGCTTTTGAGTAAGCAAAACTCTGTAAAAATGGCAATTTTGGTCACTCTGAGGGTTTAAAAAGTGGTTATTCAACATGAGGCACGATCCAATTGACATTTTGAATCATTTTTGGTACAGTCCAAAAAATCAATTTTCGAATGAAAAACGATGACTCCGGACATGTCGAACGATCCCAAAAAGGTCAAAATGGATGAAATTTTAACATTTAATCTTTTGACTGTAAATGACTGTTGGATGTGAATTATGACTTTGTCAACTAAAATAAGTGTGCTTAAAGTCATTTCTGTGCCTGAAACGGGTCAAAATTGAAGCTTTTGAGTAAGCAAAACTCTGTAAAAATGGCAATTTTGGTCACTGTGAGGGTTTAAAAAGTGGTTATTCAAAATGAGGCACGATCCAATTGACATTTTGAATCATTTTTGGTACAGTCCAAAAAATCAATTTTCGGATGAAAAACGATGACTCCGGACATGTCGAACTATCCCAAAATGGTCAATATGGATGAAATTTTAACATTTAATCTTTTGACTGTAAATGACTGTTGGATGTGAATTATGACTTTGTCAAATAAAATAAGTGTGTTTAAAGTCATTTCTGTGCCTGAAACGGGTCAAAATTGAAGCTTTTGAGTAAGCAAAACTCTGTAAAAATGGCAATTTTGGTCACTCTGAGGGTTTAAAAAGTGGTTATTCAACATGAGGCGTGATCCAATTGACATTTTGAATCATTTTTGGTACAGTCCAAAAAATCAATTTTCGGATGCAAACGATGACTCCGGACATGTCGAACGATCCCAAAAAGGTCAAAATGGATGAAATTTTAACATTTAATCTTTTGACTGTAAATGACTGTTGGATGTGAATTATGACTTTGTCAACTAAAATAAGTGTGTTTAAAGTCATTTCTGTGCCTAAAACGGGCCAAATTGAAGCTTTTGAGTAAGCAAAACTCTGTAAAAATGGCAATTTTGGTCACTGTGAGGGTTTAAAAAGTGGTTATTCAACATGAGGCACGATCCAATTGACATTTTGAATCATTTTTGCTACAGTCCAAAAAAATCAATTTTCGGATGAAAAACGATGACTCCGGACCTGTTGAACGTTCACAAAATGGTCTATAATGATGAAATTTTAACATTTAATCTTTTGACTGTAAATGACTGTTGGATGTGAATTATGACTTTGTCAACTAAAATAAGTGTGTTTAAAGTCATTTCTGTGCCTGAAACGGGTCAAAATTGAAGCTTCTGAGTAAGCAAAACTCTGTAAAAATGGCAATTTTGGTCACTCTGAGGGTTTAAAAAGTGGTTATTCAACATGAGGCACGATCCAATTGACATTTTGAATCATTTTTGGTACAGTCCAAAAAATCAATTTTCGGATGCAAACGATGACTCCGGACATGTCGAACGATCCCAAAAAGGTCAAAATGGATGAAATTTTAACATTTAATCTTTTGACTGTAAATGACTGTTGGATGTGAATTATGACTTTGTCAACTAAAATAAGTGTGTTTAAAGTCATTTCTGTGCCTGAAACGGGTCAAAATTGAAGCTTTTGAGTAAGCAAAACTCTGTAAAAATGGCAATTTTGGTCACTCTGAGGGTTTAAAAAGTGGTTATTCAACATGAGGCACGATCCAATTGACATTTTGAATCATTTTTGGTACAGTCCAAAAAATCAATTTTCGGATGAAAAACGATGACTCCGGACATGTCGAACGATCCCAAAAAGGTCAAAATGGATGAAATTTTAACATTTAATCTTTTGACTGTAAATGACTGTTGGATGTGAATTATGACTTTGTCAACTAAAATAAGTGTGTTTAAAGTCATTTCTGTGCCTGAAACGGGTCAAAATTGAAGCTTTTGAGTAAGCAAAACTCTGTAAAAATGGCAATTTTGGTCACTCTGAGGGTTTAAAAAGTGGTTATTCAACACGAGGCACGATCCAATTGACACTTTGAATCATTTTTGGTACAGTCCAAAAAAATCAATTTTCGGATGAAAAATGATGACTCCGGACATGTCGAACGATCCCAAAATGGTCAATATGGATGAAATTTTAACATTTAGTCTTTTGACTGTAAATGACTGTTGGATGTGAATTATGACTTTGTCAACTAAAATAAGTGTGTTTAAAGTTATTTCTGTGCCTGAAACGGGTCAAAATTGAAGCTTTTGAGTAAGCAAAACTTTGTAAAAATGGCAATTTTGGTCACTCTGAGGGTTTAAAAAGTGGTTATTCAACACGAGGCACGATCCAATTGACACTTTGAATCATTTTCGGTACAGTCCAAAAAATCAATTTTCGGATGAAAAACGATGACTCCGGACATGTCGAACGATCCCAAAATGGTCAATATGGATGAAATTTTAACATTTAATCTTTTGACTGTAAATGACTGTTGGATGTGAATTATGACTTTGTCAACTAAAATAAGTGTGTTTAAAGTCATTTCTGTGCCTGAAACGGGTCAAAATTGAAGCTTTTGAGTAAGCAAAACTCTGTAAAAATGGCGATTTTGGTCACTGTGAGGGTTTAAAAAGTGGTTATTCAACATGAGGCACGCTCCAATTGACATTTTGAATCATTTTTGGTACAGTCCAAAAAAATCAATTTTCGGATGCAAACGATGACTCCGGACATGTCGAACGATCCCAAAAAGGTCAAAATGGATGAAATTTTAACATTTAATCTTTTGACTGTAAATGACTGTTGGATGTGAATTATGACTTTGTCAACTAAAATAAGTGTGTTTAAAGTCATTTCTGTGCCTAAAACGGGTCAAAATTGAAGCTTTTGAGTAAGCAAAACTCTGTAAAAATGGCAATTTTGGTCACTGTGAGGGTTTAAAAAGTGGTTATTCAACATGAGGCACGATCCAATTGACATTTTGAATCATTTTTGGTACAGTCCAAAAAAATCAATTTTCGGATGAAAAACGATGACTCCGGACCTGTCGAACGTTCACAAAAGGGTCAAAATGGATGAAATTTTAACATTTAATCTTTTGACTGTAAATGACTGTTGGATGTGAATTATGACTTTGTCAACTAAAATAAGTGTGTTTAAAGTCATTTCTGTGCCTGAAACGGGTCAAAATTGAAGCTTCTGAGTAAGCAAAACTCTGTAAAAATGGCAATTTTGGTCACTCTGAGGGTTTAAAAAGTGGTTATTCAAAATGAGGCACGATCCAATTGACATTTTGAATCATTTTTGGTACAGTCCAAAAAATCAATTTTCGGATGAAAAACGATGACTCCGGACATGTCGAACGATCCCAAAAAGGTCAAAATGGATGAAATTTTAACATTTAATCTTTTGACTGTAAATGACTGTTGGATGTGAATTATGACTTTGTCAACTAAAATAAGTGTGTTTAAAGTCATTTCTGTGCCTGAAACGGGTCAAAATTGAAGCTTTTGAGTAAGCAAAACTCTGTAAAAATGGCAATTTTGGTCACTGTGAGGGTTTAAAAAGTGGTTATTCAACATGAGGCACGATCCAATTGACATTTTGAATCATTTTTGGTACAGTCCAAAAAATCAATTTTCGGATGAAAAACGATGACTCCGGACATGTCGAACTATCCCAAAATGGTCAATATGGATGAAATTTTAACATTTAATCTTTTGACTGTAAATGACTGTTAGATGTGAATTATGACTTTGTCAACTAAAATAAGTGTGTTTAAAGTCATTTCTGTGCCTGAAACGGGTCAAAATTGAAGCTTTTGAGTAAGCAAAACTCTGTAAAAATGGCAATTTTGGTCACTCTGAGGGTTTAAAAAGTGGTTATTCAACATGAGGCACGATCCAATTGACATTTTGAATCATTTTTGGTACAGTCCGAAAAATCAATTTTCGAATGAAAAACGATGACTCCGGACATGTCGAACGATCCCAAAATGGTCAATATGGATGAAATTTTAACATTTAATCTTTTGACTGTAAATGACTGTTGGATGTGAATTATGACTTTGTCAACTAAAATAAGTGTGTTTAAAGTCATTTCTGTGCCTGAAACGGGTCTAAAATTGAAGCTTTTGAGTAAGCAAAACTCTGTAAAAATGGCAATTTTGGTCACTCTGAGGGTTTAAAAAGTGGTTATTCAACATGAGGCACGATCCAATTGACATTTTGAATCATTTTTGGTACAGTCCAAAAAATCAATTTTCGAATGAAAAACGATGACTCCGGACATGTCGAACGATCCCAAAAAGGTCAAAATGGATGAAATTTTAACATTTAATCTTTTGACTGTAAATGACTGTTGGATGTGAATTATGACTTTGTCAACTAAAATAAGTGTGCTTAAAGTCATTTCTGTGCCTGAAACGGGTCAAAATTGAAGCTTTTGAGTAAGCAAAACTCTGTAAAAATGGCAATTTTGGTCACTGTGAGGGTTTAAAAAGTGGTTATTCAAAATGAGGCACGATCCAATTGACATTTTGAATCATTTTTGGTACAGTCCAAAAAATCAATTTTCGGATAAAAAACAATGACTCCGGACATGTCGAACTATCCCAAAATGGTCAATATGGATGAAATTTTAACATTTAATCTTTTGACTGTAAATGACTGTTGGATGTGAATTATGACTTTGTCAAATAAAATAAGTGTGTTTAAAGTCATTTCTGTGCCTGAAACGGGTCAAAATTGAAGCTTTTGAGTAAGCAAAACTCTGTAAAAATGGCAATTTTGGTCACTCTGAGGGTTTAAAAAGTGGTTATTCAACATGAGGCACGATCCAATTGACATTTTGAATCATTTTTGGTACAGTCCAAAAATTCAATTTTCGGATGCAAACGATGACTCCGGACATGTCGAACGATCCCAAAAAGGTCAAAATGGATGAAATTTTAACATTTAATCTTTTGACTGTAAATGACTGTTGGATGTGAATTATGACTTTGTCAACTAAAATAAGTGTGTTTAAAGTCATTTCTGTGCCTAAAACGGGCCAAATTGAAGCTTTTGAGTAAGCAAAACTCTGTAAAAATGGCAATTTTGGTCACTGTGAGGGTTTAAAAAGTGGTTATTCAACATGAGGCACGATCCAATTGACATTTTGAATCATTTTTGCTACAGTCCAAAAAAATCAATTTTCGGATGAAAAACGATGACTCCGGACCTGTCGAACGTTCACAAAATGGTCTATAATGATGAAATTTTAACATTTAATCTTTTGACTGTAAATGACTGTTGGATGTGAATTATGACTTTGTCAACTAAAATAAGTGTGTTTAAAGTCATTTCTGTGCCTGAAACGGGTCAAAATTGAAGCTTTTGAGTAAGCAAAACTCTGTAAAAATGGCAATTTTGGTCACTGTGAGGGTTTAAAAAGTGGTTATTCAACATGAGGCACGATCCAATTGACATTTTGAATCATTTTTGGTACAGTCTAAAAAATCAATTTTCGGATGAAAAACGATGACTCCGGACATGTCGAACTATCCCAAAATGGTCAATATGGATGAAATTTTAACATTTAATCTTTTGACTCTAAATGGCTGTTGGATGTGAATTATGACTTTGTCAACTAAAATAAGTGTGTTTAAAGTCATTTCTGTGCCTCAAAGGGGTCAAAATTGAAGCTTTTGAGTAAGCAAAACTCTGTAAAAATGGCAATTTTAGTCACTGTGAGGGTTTAAAAAGTGGTTATTCAACATGAGGCACGATCCAATTGAAATTTTGAATCATTTTTGGTACAGTCCAAAAAATCAATTTTCGGATGAAAAACGATGACTCCGGACATGTCGAACGATACCAAAAAGGTCAAAATGGATGAAATTTTAACATTTAATCTTTTGACTGTAAATGACTGTTGGATGTGAATTATGACTTTGTCAACTAAAATAAGTGTGCTTAAAGTCATTTCTGTGCCTGAAACGGGTCAAAATTGAAGCTTTTGAGTAAGCAAAAGTCTGTAAAAATGGCAATTTTGGTCACTCTGAGGGTTTAAAAAGTGGTTATTCAACATGAGGCACGATCCAATTGACACTTTGAATCATTTTTGGTACAGTCCAAAAAATCAATTTTCGGATGAAAAACGATGACTCCGGACATGTCGAACGATCCCAAAATGGTCAATATGGATGAAATTTTAACATTTAATCTTTTGACTGTAAATGACTGTTGGATGTGAATTATGACTTTGTCAACTAAAATAAGTGTGTTTAAAGTCATTTCTGTGCCTGAAACGGGTCTAAAATTGAAGCTTTTGAGTAAGCAAAACTCTGTAAAAATGGCAATTTTGGTCACTCTGAGGGTTTAAAAAGTGGTTATTCAACATGAGGCACGATCCAATTGACATTTTGAATCATTTTTGGTACAGTCCAAAAAATCAATTTTCGAATGAAAAACGATGACTCCGGACATGTCGAACGATCCCAAAAAGGTCAAAATGGATGAAATTTTAACATTTAATCTTTTGACTGTAAATGACTGTTGGATGTGAATTATGACTTTGTCAACTAAAATAAGTGTGCTTAAAGTCATTTCTGTGCCTGAAACGGGTCAAAATTGAAGCTTTTGAGTAAGCAAAACTCTGTAAAAATGGCAATTTTGGTCACTGTGAGGGTTTAAAAAGTGGTTATTCAAAATGAGGCACGATCCAATTGACATTTTGAATCATTTTTGGTACAGTCCAAAAAATCAATTTTCGGATGAAAAACGATGACTCCGGACATGTCGAACTATCCCAAAATGGTCAATATGGATGAAATTTTAACATTTAATCTTTTGACTGTAAATGACTGTTGGATGTGAATTATGACTTTGTCAAATAAAATAAGTGTGTTTAAAGTCATTTCTGTGCCTGAAACGGGTCAAAATTGAAGCTTTTGAGTAAGCAAAACTCTGTAAAAATGGCAATTTTGGTCACTCTGAGGGTTTAAAAAGTGGTTATTCAACATGAGGCGTGATCCAATTGACATTTTGAATCATTTTTGGTACAGTCTAAAAAATCAATTTTCGGATGCAAACGATGACTCCGGACATGTCGAACGATCCCAAAAAGGTCAAAATGGATGAAATTTTAACATTTAATCTTTTGACTGTAAATGACTGTTGGATGTGAATTATGACTTTGTCAACTAAAATAAGTGTGTTTAAAGTCATTTCTGTGCCTAAAACGGGCCAAATTGAAGCTTTTGAGTAAGCAAAACTCTGTAAAAATGGCAATTTTGGTCACTGTGAGGGTTTAAAAAGTGGTTATTCAACATGAGGCACGATCCAATTGACATTTTGAATCATTTTTGCTACAGTCCAAAAAAATCAATTTTCGGATGAAAAACGATGACTCCGGACCTGTTGAACGTTCACAAAATGGTCTATAATGATGAAATTTTAACATTTAATCTTTTGACTGTAAATGACTGTTGGATGTGAATTATGACTTTGTCAACTAAAATAAGTGTGTTTAAAGTCATTTCTGTGCCTGAAACGGGTCAAAATTGAAGCTTCTGAGTAAGCAAAACTCTGTAAAAATGGCAATTTTGGTCACTCTGAGGGTTTAAAAAGTGGTTATTCAACATGAGGCACGATCCAATTGACATTTTGAATCATTTTTGGTACAGTCCAAAAAATCAATTTTCGGATGCAAACGATGACTCCGGACATGTCGAACGATCCCAAAAAGGTCAAAATGGATGAAATTTTAACATTTAATCTTTTGACTGTAAATGACTGTTGGATGTGAATTATGACTTTGTCAACTAAAATAAGTGTGTTTAAAGTCATTTCTGTGCCTGAAACGGGTCAAAATTGAAGCTTTTGAGTAAGCAAAACTCTGTAAAAATGGCAATTTTGGTCACTCTGAGGGTTTAAAAAGTGGTTATTCAACATGAGGCACGATCCAATTGACATTTTGAATCATTTTTGGTACAGTCCAAAAAATCAATTTTCGGATGAAAAACGATGACTCCGGACATGTCGAACGATCCCAAAAAGGTCAAAATGGATGAAATTTTAACATTTAATCTTTTGACTGTAAATGACTGTTGGATGTGAATTATGACTTTGTCAACTAAAATAAGTGTGTTTAAAGTCATTTCTGTGCCTGAAACGGGTCAAAATTGAAGCTTTTGAGTAAGCAAAACTCTGTAAAAATGGCAATTTTGGTCACTCTGAGGGTTTAAAAAGTGGTTATTCAACACGAGGCACGATCCAATTGACACTTTGAATCATTTTTGGTACAGTCCAAAAAAATCAATTTTCGGATGAAAAATGATGACTCCGGACATGTCGAACGATCCCAAAATGGTCAATATGGATGAAATTTTAACATTTAGTCTTTTGACTGTAAATGACTGTTGGATGTGAATTATGACTTTGTCAACTAAAATAAGTGTGTTTAAAGTTATTTCTGTGCCTGAAACGGGTCAAAATTGAAGCTTTTGAGTAAGCAAAACTTTGTAAAAATGGCAATTTTGGTCACTCTGAGGGTTTAAAAAGTGGTTATTCAACACGAGGCACGATCCAATTGACACTTTGAATCATTTTTGGTACAGTCCAAAAAATCAATTTTCGGATGAAAAACGATGACTCCGGACATGTCGAACGATCCCAAAATGGTCAATATGGATGAAATTTTAACATTTAATCTTTTGACTGTAAATGACTGTTGGATGTGAATTATGACTTTGTCAACTAAAATAAGTGTGTTTAAAGTCATTTCTGTGCCTGAAACGGGTCAAAATTGAAGCTTTTGAGTAAGCAAAACTCTGTAAAAATGGCGATTTTGGTCACTGTGAGGGTTTAAAAAGTGGTTATTCAACATGAGGCACGCTCCAATTGACATTTTGAATCATTTTTGGTACAGTCCAAAAAATCAATTTTCGGATGCAAACGATGACTCCGGACATGTCGAACGATCCCAAAAAGGTCAAAATGGATGAAATTTTAACATTTAATCTTTTGACTGTAAATGACTGTTGGATGTGAATTATGACTTTGTCAACTAAAATAAGTGTGTTTAAAGTCATTTCTGTGCCTAAAACGGGTCAAAATTGAAGCTTTTGAGTAAGCAAAACTCTGTAAAAATGGCAATTTTGGTCACTGTGAGGGTTTAAAAAGTGGTTATTCAACATGAGGCACGATCCAATTGACATTTTGAATCATTTTTGGTACAGTCCAAAAAAATCAATTTTCGGATGAAAAACGATGACTCCGGACCTGTCGAACGTTCACAAAAGGGTCAAAATGGATGAAATTTTAACATTTAATCTTTTGACTGTAAATGACTGTTGGATGTGAATTATGACTTTGTCAACTAAAATAAGTGTGTTTAAAGTCATTTCTGTGCCTGAAACGGGTCAAAATTGAAGCTTCTGAGTAAGCAAAACTCTGTAAAAATGGCAATTTTGGTCACTCTGAGGGTTTAAAAAGTGGTTATTCAAAATGAGGCACGATCCAATTGACATTTTGAATCATTTTTGGTACAGTCCAAAAAATCAATTTTCGGATGAAAAACGATGACTCCGGACATGTCGAACGATCCCAAAAAGGTCAAAATGGATGAAATTTTAACATTTAATCTTTTGACTGTAAATGACTGTTGGATGTGAATTATGACTTTGTCAACTAAAATAAGTGTGTTTAAAGTCATTTCTGTGCCTGAAACGGGTCAAAATTGAAGCTTTTGAGTAAGCAAAACTCTGTAAAAATGGCAATTTTGGTCACTGTGAGGGTTTAAAAAGTGGTTATTCAACATGAGGCACGATCCAATTGACATTTTGAATCATTTTTGGTACAGTCCAAAAAATCAATTTTCGGATGAAAAACGATGACTCCGGACATGTCGAACTATCCCAAAATGGTCAATATGGATGAAATTTTAACATTTAATCTTTTGACTGTAAATGACTGTTAGATGTGAATTATGACTTTGTCAACTAAAATAAGTGTGTTTAAAGTCATTTCTGTGCCTGAAACGGGTCAAAATTGAAGCTTTTGAGTAAGCAAAACTCTGTAAAAATGGCAATTTTGGTCACTCTGAGGGTTTAAAAAGTGGTTATTCAACATGAGGCACGATCCAATTGACATTTTGAATCATTTTTGGTACAGTCCGAAAAATCAATTTTCGAATGAAAAACGATGACTCCGGACATGTCGAACGATCCCAAAATGGTCAATATGGATGAAATTTTAACATTTAATCTTTTGACTGTAAATGACTGTTGGATGTGAATTATGACTTTGTCAACTAAAATAAGTGTGTTTAAAGTCATTTCTGTGCCTGAAACGGGTCTAAAATTGAAGCTTTTGAGTAAGCAAAACTCTGTAAAAATGGCAATTTTGGTCACTCTGAGGGTTTAAAAAGTGGTTATTCAACATGAGGCACGATCCAATTGACATTTTGAATCATTTTTGGTACAGTCCAAAAAATCAATTTTCGAATGAAAAACGATGACTCCGGACATGTCGAACGATCCCAAAAAGGTCAAAATGGATGAAATTTTAACATTTAATCTTTTGACTGTAAATGACTGTTGGATGTGAATTATGACTTTGTCAACTAAAATAAGTGTGCTTAAAGTCATTTCTGTGCCTGAAACGGGTCAAAATTGAAGCTTTTGAGTAAGCAAAACTCTGTAAAAATGGCAATTTTGGTCACTGTGAGGGTTTAAAAAGTGGTTATTCAAAATGAGGCACGATCCAATTGACATTTTGAATCATTTTTGGTACAGTCCAAAAAATCAATTTTCGGATGAAAAACGATGACTCCGGACATGTCGAACTATCCCAAAATGGTCAATATGGATGAAATTTTAACATTTAATCTTTTGACTGTAAATGACTGTTGGATGTGAATTATGACTTTGTCAAATAAAATAAGTGTGTTTAAAGTCATTTCTGTGCCTGAAACGGGTCAAAATTGAAGCTTTTGAGTAAGCAAAACTCTGTAAAAATGGCAATTTTGGTCACTCTGAGGGTTTAAAAAGTGGTTATTCAACATGAGGCACGATCCAATTGACATTTTGAATCATTTTTGGTACAGTCCAAAAATTCAATTTTCGGATGCAAACGATGACTCCGGACATGTCGAACGATCCCAAAAAGGTCAAAATGGATGAAATTTTAACATTTAATCTTTTGACTGTAAATGACTGTTGGATGTGAATTATGACTTTGTCAACTAAAATAAGTGTGTTTAAAGTCATTTCTGTGCCTAAAACGGGCCAAATTGAAGCTTTTGAGTAAGCAAAACTCTGTAAAAATGGCAATTTTGGTCACTGTGAGGGTTTAAAAAGTGGTTATTCAACATGAGGCACGATCCAATTGACATTTTGAATCATTTTTGCTACAGTCCAAAAAAATCAATTTTCGGATGAAAAACGATGACTCCGGACCTGTCGAACGTTCACAAAATGGTCTATAATGATGAAATTTTAACATTTAATCTTTTGACTGTAAATGACTGTTGGATGTGAATTATGACTTTGTCAACTAAAATAAGTGTGTTTAAAGTCATTTCTGTGCCTGAAACGGGTCAAAATTGAAGCTTCTGAGTAAGCAAAACTCTGTAAAAATGGCAATTTTGGTCACTCTGAGGGTTTAAAAAGTGGTTATTCAACATGAGGCACGATCCAATTGACATTTTGAATAATTTTTGGTACAGTCCAAAAAATCAATTTTCGGATGCAAACGATGACTCCGGACATGTCGAACGATCCCAAAAAGGTCAAAATGGATGAAATTTTAACATTTAATCTTTTGACTGTAAATGACTGTTGGATGTGAATTATGACTTTGTCAACTAAAATAAGTGTGTTTAAAGTCATTTCTGTGCCTGAAACGGGTCAAAATTGAAGCTTTTGAGTAAGCAAAACTCTGTAAAAATGGCAATTTTGGTCACTGTGAGGGTTTAAAAAGTGGTTATTCAACATGAGGCACGATCCAATTGACATTTTGAATCATTTTTGGTACAGTCCAAAAAATCAATTTTCGAATGAAAAACGATGACTCCGGACATGTCGAACGATCCCAAAAAGGTCAAAATGGATGAAATTTTAACATTTAATCTTTTGACTGTAAATGACTGTTGGATGTGAATTATGACTTTGTCAACTAAAATAAGTGTGTTTAAAGTCATTTCTGTGCCTGAAACGGGTCAAAATTGAAGCTTTTGAGTAAGCAAAACTCTGTAAAAATGGCAATTTTGGTCACTGTGAGGGTTTAAAAAGTGGTTATTCAACATGAGGCACGATCCAATTGACATTTTGAATCATTTTTGGTACAGTCTAAAAAATCAATTTTCGGATGAAAAACGATGACTCCGGACATGTCGAACTATCCCAAAATGGTCAATATGGATGAAATTTTAACATTTAATCTTTTGACTCTAAATGGCTGTTGGATGTGAATTATGACTTTGTCAACTAAAATAAGTGTGTTTAAAGTCATTTCTGTGCCTCAAAGGGGTCAAAATTGAAGCTTTTGAGTAAGCAAAACTCTGTAAAAATGGCAATTTTAGTCACTGTGAGGGTTTAAAAAGTGGTTATTCAACATGAGGCACGATCCAATTGAAATTTTGAATCATTTTTGGTACAGTCCAAAAAATCAATTTTCGGATGAAAAACGATGACTCCGGACATGTCGAACGATACCAAAAAGGTCAAAATGGATGAAATTTTAACATTTAATCTTTTGACTGTAAATGACTGTTGGATGTGAATTATGACTTTGTCAACTAAAATAAGTGTGCTTAAAGTCATTTCTGTGCCTGAAACGGGTCAAAATTGAAGCTTTTGAGTAAGCAAAACTCTGTAAAAATGGCAATTTTGGTCACTCTGAGGGTTTAAAAAGTGGTTATTCAACATGAGGCACGATCCAATTGACACTTTGAATCATTTTTGGTACAGTCCAAAAAATCAATTTTCGGATGAAAAACGATGACTCCGGACATGTCGAACGATCCCAAAATGGTCAATATGGATGAAATTTTAACATTTAATCTTTTGACTGTAAATGACTGTTGGATGTGAATTATGACTTTGTCAACTAAAATAAGTGTGTTTAAAGTCATTTCTGTGCCTGAAACGGGTCTAAAATTGAAGCTTTTGAGTAAGCAAAACTCTGTAAAAATGGCAATTTTGGTCACTCTGAGGGTTTAAAAAGTGGTTATTCAACACGAGGCACGATCCAATTGACATTTTGAATCATTTTTGGTACAGTCCAAAAAATCAATTTTCGAATGAAAAACGATGACTCCGGACATGTCGAACGATCCCAAAAAGGTCAAAATGGATGAAATTTTAACATTTAATCTTTTGACTGTAAATGACTGTTGGATGTGAATTATGACTTTGTCAACTAAAATAAGTGTGCTTAAAGTCATTTCTGTGCCTGAAACGGGTCAAAATTGAAGCTTTTGAGTAAGCAAAACTCTGTAAAAATGGCAATTTTGGTCACTGTGAGGGTTTAAAAAGTGGTTATTCAAAATGAGGCACGATCCAATTGACATTTTGAATCATTTTTGGTACAGTCCAAAAAATCAATTTTCGGATGAAAAACGATGACTCCGGACATGTCGAACGATACCAAAAAGGTCAAAATGGATGAAATTTTAACATTTAATCTTTTGACTGTAAATGACTGTTGGATGTGAATTATGACTTTGTCAACTAAAATAAGTGTGCTTAAAGTCATTTCTGTGCCTGAAACGGGTCAAAATTGAAGCTTTTGAGTAAGCAAAACTCTGTAAAAATGGCAATTTTGGTCACTCTGAGGGTTTAAAAAGTGGTTATTCAACATGAGGCACGATCCAATTGACACTTTGAATCATTTTTGGTACAGTCCAAAAAATCAATTTTCGGATGAAAAACGATGACTCCGGACATGTCGAACGATCCCAAAATGGTCAATATGGATGAAATTTTAACATTTAATCTTTTGACTGTAAATGACTGTTGGATGTGAATTATGACTTTGTCAACTAAAATAAGTGTGTTTAAAGTCATTTCTGTGCCTGAAACGGGTCTAAAATTGAAGCTTTTGAGTAAGCAAAACTCTGTAAAAATGGCAATTTTGGTCACTCTGAGGGTTTAAAAAGTGGTTATTCAACACGAGGCACGATCCAATTGACATTTTGAATCATTTTTGGTACAGTCCAAAAAATCAATTTTCGAATGAAAAACGATGACTCCGGACATGTCGAACGATCCCAAAAAGGTCAAAATGGATGAAATTTTAACATTTAATCTTTTGACTGTAAATGACTGTTGGATGTGAATTATGACTTTGTCAACTAAAATAAGTGTGCTTAAAGTCATTTCTGTGCCTGAAACGGGTCAAAATTGAAGCTTTTGAGTAAGCAAAACTCTGTAAAAATGGCAATTTTGGTCACTGTGAGGGTTTAAAAAGTGGTTATTCAAAATGAGGCACGATCCAATTGACATTTTGAATCATTTTTGGTACAGTCCAAAAAATCAATTTTCGGATGAAAAACGATGACTCCGGACATGTCGAACTATCCCAAAATGGTCAATATGGATGAAATTTTAACATTTAATCTTTTGACTGTAAATGACTGTTGGATGTGAATTATGACTTTGTCAAATAAAATAAGTGTGTTTAAAGTCATTTCTGTGCCTGAAACGGGTCAAAATTGAAGCTTTTGAGTAAGCAAAACTCTGTAAAAATGGCAATTTTGGTCACTCTGAGGGTTTAAAAAGTGGTTATTCAACATGAGGCACGATCCAATTGACATTTTGAATCATTTTTGGTACAGTCCAAAAAATCAATTTTCGGATGCAAACGATGACTCCGGACATGTCGAACGATCCCAAAAAGGTCAAAATGGATGAAATTTTAACATTTAATCTTTTGACTGTAAATGACTGTTGGATGTGAATTATGACTTTGTCAACTAAAATAAGTGTGTTTAAAGTCATTTCTGTGCCTAAAACGGGCCAAATTGAAGCTTTTGAGTAAGCAAAACTCTGTAAAAATGGCAATTTTGGTCACTGTGAGGGTTTAAAAAGTGGTTATTCAACATGAGGCACGATCCAATTGACATTTTGAATCATTTTTGCTACAGTCCGAAAAATCAATTTTCGGATGAAAAACGATGACTCCGGACCTGTTGAACGTTCACAAAATGGTCTATAATGATGAAATTTTAACATTTAATCTTTTGACTGTAAATGACTGTTGGATGTGAATTATGACTTTGTCAACTAAAATAAGTGTGTTTAAAGTCATTTCTGTGCCTAAAACGGGTCAAAATTGAAGCTTCTGAGTAAGCAAAACTCTGTAAAAATGGCAATTTTGGTCACTCTGAGGGTTTAAAAAGTGGTTATTCAAAATGAGGCACGATCCAATTGACATTTTGAATCATTTTTGGTACAGTCCAAAAAATCAATTTTCGGATGAAAAACGATGACTCCGGACATGTCGAACGATCCCAAAAAGGTCAAAATGGATGAAATTTTAACATTTAATCTTTTGACTGTAAATGACTGTTGGATGTGAATTATGACTTTGTCAACTAAAATAAGTGTGTTTTAAGTCATTTCTGTGCCTGAAACGGGTCAAAATTGAAGCTTTTGAGTAAGCAAAACTCTGTAAAAATGGCAATTTTGGTCACTGTGAGGGTTTAAAAAGTGGTTATTCAACATGAGGCACGATCCAATTGACATTTTGAATCATTTTTGGTACAGTCCAAAAAATCAATTTTCGGATGAAAAACGATGACTCCGGACATGTCGAACTATCCCAAAATGGTCAATATGGATGAAATTTTAACATTTAATCTTTTGACTGTAAATGACTGTTAGATGTGAATTATGACTTTGTCAACTAAAATAAGTGTGTTTAAAGTCATTTCTGTGCCTGAAACGGGTCAAAATTGAAGCTTTTGAGTAAGCAAAACTCTGTAAAAATGGCAATTTTGGTCACTCTGAGGGTTTAAAAAGTGGTTATTCAACATGAGGCACGATCCAATTGACATTTTGAATCATTTTTGGTACAGTCCGAAAAATCAATTTTCGAATGAAAAACGATGACTCCGGACATGTCGAACGATCCCAAAAGGGTCAAAATGGATGAAATTTTAACATTTAATCTTTTGACTGTAAATGACTGTTGGATGTGAATTATGACTTTGTCAACTAAAATAAGTGTGTTTAAAGTCATTTCTGTGCCTGAAACGGGTCAAAATTGAAGCTTTTGAGTAAGCAAAACTCTGTAAAAATGGCAATTTTGGTCACTCTGAGGGTTTAAAAAGTGGTTATTCAACATGAGGCACGATCCAATTGACATTTTGAATCATTTTTGGTACAGTCCAAAAAATCAATTTTCGGATGAAAAACGATGACTCCGGACATGTCGAACGATCCCAAAATGGTCAATATGGATGAAATTTTAACATTTAATCTTTTGACTGTAAATGACTGTTGGATGTGAATTATGACTTTGTCAACTAAAATAAGTGTGTTTAAAGTCATTTCTGTGCCTGAAACGGGTCTAAAATTGAAGCTTTTGAGTAAGCAAAACTCTGTAAAAATGGCAATTTTGGTCACTCTGAGGGTTTAAAAAGTGGTTATTCAACATGAGGCACGATCCAATTGACATTTTGAATCATTTTTGGTACAGTCCAAAAAATCAATTTTCGAATGAAAAACGATGACTCCGGACATGTCGAACGATCCCAAAAAGGTCAAAATGGATGAAATTTTAACATTTAATCTTTTGACTGTAAATGACTGTTGGATGTGAATTATGACTTTGTCAACTAAAATAAGTGTGCTTAAAGTCATTTCTGTGCCTGAAACGGGTCAAAATTGAAGCTTTTGAGTAAGCAAAACTCTGTAAAAATGGCAATTTTGGTCACTGTGAGGGTTTAAAAAGTGGTTATTCAAAATGAGGCACGATCCAATTGACATTTTGAATCATTTTTGGTACAGTCCAAAAAATCAATTTTCGGATGAAAAACGATGACTCCGGACATGTCGAACTATCCCAAAATGGTCAATATGGATGAAATTTTAACATTTAATCTTTTGACTGTAAATGACTGTTGGATGTGAATTATGACTTTGTCAAATAAAATAAGTGTGTTTAAAGTCATTTCTGTGCCTGAAACGGGTCAAAATTGAAGCTTTTGAGTAAGCAAAACTCTGTAAAAATGGCAATTTTGGTCACTCTGAGGGTTTAAAAAGTGGTTATTCAACATGAGGCACGATCCAATTGACATTTTGAATCATTTTTGGTACAGTCCAAAAAATCAATTTTCGGATGCAAACGATGACTCCGGACATGTCGAACGATCCCAAAAAGGTCAAAATGGATGAAATTTTAACATTTAATCTTTTGACTGTAAATGACTGTTGGATGTGAATTATGACTTTGTCAACTAAAATAAGTGTGTTTAAAGTCATTTCTGTGCCTAAAACGGGCCAAATTGAAGCTTTTGAGTAAGCAAAACTCTGTAAAAATGGCAATTTTGGTCACTGTGAGGGTTTAAAAAGTGGTTATTCAACATGAGGCACGATCCAATTGACATTTTGAATCATTTTTGCTACAGTCCAAAAAAATCAATTTTCGGATGAAAAACGATGACTCCGGACCTGTCGAACGTTCACAAAATGGTCTATAATGATGAAATTTTAACATTTAATCTTTTGACTGTAAATGACTGTTGGATGTGAATTATGACTTTGTCAACTAAAATAAGTGTGTTTAAAGTCATTTCTGTGCCTGAAACGGGTCAAAATTGAAGCTTCTGAGTAAGCAAAACTCTGTAAAAATGGCAATTTTGGTCACTCTGAGGGTTTAAAAAGTGGTTATTCAACATGAGGCACGATCCAATTGACATTTTGAATAATTTTTGGTACAGTCCAAAAAAATCAATTTTCGGATGCAAACGATGACTCCGGACATGTCGAACGATCCCAAAAAGGTCAAAATGGATGAAATTTTAACATTTAATCTTTTGACTGTAAATGACTGTTGGATGTGAATTATGACTTTGTCAACTAAAATAAGTGTGTTTAAAGTCATTTCTGTGCCTGAAACGGGTCAAAATTGAAGCTTTTGAGTAAGCAAAACTCTGTAAAAATGGCAATTTTGGTCACTGTGAGGGTTTAAAAAGTGGTTATTCAACATGAGGCACGATCCAATTGACATTTTGAATCATTTTTGGTACAGTCCAAAAAATCAATTTTCGAATGAAAAACGATGACTCCGGACATGTCGAACGATCCCAAAAAGGTCAAAATGGATGAAATTTTAACATTTAATCTTTTGACTGTAAATGACTGTTGGATGTGAATTATGACTTTGTCAACTAAAATAAGTGTGTTTAAAGTCATTTCTGTGCCTGAAACGGGTCAAAATTGAAGCTTTTGAGTAAGCAAAACTCTGTAAAAAATGGCAATTTTGGTCACTGTGAGGGTTTAAAAAGTGGTTATTCAACATGAGGCACGATCCAATTGACATTTTGAATCATTTTTGGTACAGTCTAAAAAATCAATTTTCGGATGAAAAACGATGACTCCGGACATGTCGAACTATCCCAAAATGGTCAATATGGATGAAATTTTAACATTTAATCTTTTGACTCTAAATGGCTGTTGGATGTGAATTATGACTTTGTCAACTAAAATAAGTGTGTTTAAAGTCATTTCTGTGCCTCAAAGGGGTCAAAATTGAAGCTTTTGAGTAAGCAAAACTCTGTAAAAATGGCAATTTTAGTCACTGTGAGGGTTTAAAAAGTGGTTATTCAACATGAGGCACGATCCAATTGAAATTTTGAATCATTTTTGGTACAGTCCAAAAAATCAATTTTCGGATGAAAAACGATGACTCCGGACATGTCGAACGATACCAAAAAGGTCAAAATGGATGAAATTTTAACATTTAATCTTTTGACTGTAAATGACTGTTGGATGTGAATTATGACTTTGTCAACTAAAATAAGTGTGCTTAAAGTCATTTCTGTGCCTGAAACGGGTCAAAATTGAAGCTTTTGAGTAAGCAAAACTCTGTAAAAATGGCAATTTTGGTCACTCTGAGGGTTTAAAAAGTGGTTATTCAACATGAGGCACGATCCAATTGACACTTTGAATCATTTTTGGTACAGTCCAAAAAATCAATTTTCGGATGAAAAACGATGACTCCGGACATGTCGAACGATCCCAAAATGGTCAATATGGATGAAATTTTAACATTTAATCTTTTGACTGTAAATGACTGTTGGATGTGAATTATGACTTTGTCAACTAAAATAAGTGTGTTTAAAGTCATTTCTGTGCCTGAAACGGGTCTAAAATTGAAGCTTTTGAGTAAGCAAAACTCTGTAAAAATGGCAATTTTGGTCACTCTGAGGGTTTAAAAAGTGGTTATTCAACATGAGGCACGATCCAATTGACATTTTGAATCATTTTTGGTACAGTCCAAAAAATCAATTTTCGAATGAAAAACGATGACTCCGGACATGTCGAACGATCCCAAAAAGGTCAAAATGGATGAAATTTTAACATTTAATCTTTTGACTGTAAATGACTGTTGGATGTGAATTATGACTTTGTCAACTAAAATAAGTGTGCTTAAAGTCATTTCTGTGCCTGAAACGGGTCAAAATTGAAGCTTTTGAGTAAGCAAAACTCTGTAAAAATGGCAATTTTGGTCACTGTGAGGGTTTAAAAAGTGGTTATTCAAAATGAGGCACGATCCAATTGACATTTTGAATCATTTTTGGTACAGTCCAAAAACTCAATTTTCGGATGAAAAACGATGACTCCGGACATGTCGAACTATCCCAAAATGGTCAATATGGATGAAATTTTAACATTTAATCTTTTGACTGTAAATGACTGTTGGATGTGAATTATGACTTTGTCAAATAAAATAAGTGTGTTTAAAGTCATTTCTGTGCCTGAAACGGGTCAAAATTGAAGCTTTTGAGTAAGCAAAACTCTGTAAAAATGGCAATTTTGGTCACTCTGAGGGTTTAAAAAGTGGTTATTCAACATGAGGCACGATCCAATTGACATTTTGAATCATTTTTGGTACAGTCCAAAAAATCAATTTTCGGATGCAAACGATGACTCCGGACATGTCGAACGATCCCAAAAAGGTCAAAATGGATGAAATTTTAACATTTAATCTTTTGACTGTAAATGACTGTTGGATGTGAATTATGACTTTGTCAACTAAAATAAGTGTGTTTAAAGTCATTTCTGTGCCTAAAACGGGCCAAATTGAAGCTTTTGAGTAAGCAAAACTCTGTAAAAATGGCAATTTTGGTCACTGTGAGGGTTTAAAAAGTGGTTATTCAACATGAGGCACGATCCAATTGACATTTTGAATCATTTTTGCTACAGTCCAAAAAAATAAATTTTCGGATGAAAAACGATGACTCCGGACCTGTTGAACGTTCACAAAATGGTCTATAATGATGAAATTTTAACATTTAATCTTTTGACTGTAAATGACTGTTGGATGTGAATTATGACTTTGTCAACTAAAATAAGTGTGTTTAAAGTCATTTCTGTGCCTAAAACGGGTCAAAATTGAAGCTTTTGAGTAAGCAAAACTCTGTAAAAATGGCAATTTTGGTCACTGTGAGGGTTTAAAAAGTGGTTATTCAACATGAGGCACGATCCAATTGACATTTTGAATCATTTTTGGTACAGTCCAAAAAAATCAATTTTCGGATGAAAAACGATGACTCCGGACCTGTCGAACGTTCACAAAATGGTCTATAATGATGAAATTTTAACATTTAATCTTTTGACTGTAAATGACTGTTGGATGTGAATTATGACTTTGTCAACTAAAATAAGTGTGTTTAAAGTCATTTCTGTGCCTGAAACGGGTCAAAATTGAAGCTTCTGAGTAAGCAAAACTCTGTAAAAATGGCAATTTTGGTCACTCTGAGGGTTTAAAAAGTGGTTATTCAACATGAGGCACGATCCAATTGACATTTTGAATCATTTTTGGTACAGTCCGAAAAATCAATTTTCGAATGAAAAACGATGACTCCGGACATGTCGAACGATCCCAAAAGGGTCAAAATGGATGAAATTTTAACATTTAATCTTTTGACTGTAAATGACTGTTGGATGTGAATTATGACTTTGTCAACTAAAATAAGTGTGTTTAAAGTCATTTCTGTGCCTGAAACGGGTCAAAATTGAAGCTTCTGAGTAAGCAAAACTCTGTAAAAATGGCAATTTTGGTCACGCTGAGGGTTTAAAAAGTGGTTATTCAAAATGAGGCACGATCCAATTGACATTTTGAATCATTTTTGGTACAGTCCAAAAAATCAATTTTCGGATGAAAAACGATGACTCCGGACATGTCGAACGATCCCAAAAAGGTCAAAATGGATGAAATTTTAACATTTAATCTTTTGACTGTAAATGACTGTTGGATGTGAATTATGACTTTGTCAACTAAAATAAGTGTGTTTAAAGTCATTTCTGTGCCTGAAACGGGTCAAAATTGAAGCTTTTGAGTAAGCAAAACTCTGTAAAAATGGCAATTTTGGTCACTCTGAGGGTTTAAAAAGTGGTTATTCAACATGAGGCACGATCCAATTGACATTTTGAATAATTTTTGGTACAGTCCAAAAAAATCAATTTTCGGATGGAAACGATGACCCCGGACATGTCGAACGATCCCAAAAAGGTCAAAATGGATTAAATTTTAACATTTAATCTTTTGACTGTAAATGACTGTTGGATGTGAATTATGACTTTGTCAACTAAAATAAGTGTGTTTAAAGTCATTTCTGTGCCTGAAACGGGTCAAAATTGAAGCTTTTGAGTGAGCAAAACTCTGTAAAAATGGCAATTTTGGTCACTGTGAGGGTTTAAAAAGTGGTTATTCAAAATGAGGCACGATCCAATTGACATTTTGAATCATTTTTGGTACAGTCCAAAAAATCAATTTTCGGATGAAAAACGATGACTCCGGACATGTCGAACTATCCCAAAATGGTCAATATGGATGAAATTTTAACATTTAATCTTTTGACTCTAAATGGCTGTTGGATGTGAATTATGACTTTGTCAACTAAAATAAGTGTGTTTAAAGTCATTTCTGTGCCTGAAACGGGTCAAAATTGAAGCTTTTGAGTAAGCAAAACTCTGTAAAAATGGCAATTTTGGTCACTCTGAGGGTTTAAAAAGTGGTTATTCAACATGAGGCACGATCCAATTGACATTTTGAATAATTTTTGGTACAGTCCGAAAAATCAATTTTCGAATGAAAAACGATGACTCCGGACATGTCGAACGATCCCAAAAGGGTCAAAATGGATGAAATTTTAACATTTAATCTTTTGACTGTAAATGACTGTTGGATGTGAATTATGACTTTGTCAACTAAAATAAGTGTGTTTAAAGTCATTTCTGTGCCTGAAACGGGTCAAAATTGAAGCTTCTGAGTAAGCAAAACTCTGTAAAAATGGAAATTTTGGTCACTCTGAGGGTTTAAAAAGTGGTTATTCAACATGAGGCACGATCCAATTGACATTTTGAATCATTTTTGGTACAGTCCAAAAAATCAATTTTCGGATGAAAAACGATGACTCCGGACATGTCGAACGATCCCAAAAAGGTCAAAATGGATGAAATTTTAACATTTAATCTTTTGACTGTAAATGACTGTTGGATGTGAATTATGACTTTGTCAACTAAAATAAGTGTGTTTAAAGTCATTTCTGTGCCTGAAACGGGTCAAAATTGAAGCTTTTGAGTAAGCAAAACTCTGTAAAAATGGCAATTTTGGTCACTGTGAGGGTTTAAAAAGTGGTTATTCAACATGAGGCACGATCCAATTGACATTTTGAATCATTTTTGGTACAGTCCAAAAAATCAATTTTCGGATGAAAAACGATGACTCCGGACATGTCGAACTATCCCAAAATGGTCAATATGGATGAAATTTTAACATTTAATCTTTTGACTCGAAATGACTGTTGGATGTGAATTAGGACTTTGTCAACTAAAATAAGTGTGTTTAAAGTCATTTCTGTGCCTGAAACGGGTCAAAATTGAAGCTTTTGAGTAAGCAAAACTCTGTAAAAATGGCAATTTTGGTCACTGTGAGGGTTTAAAAAGTGGTTATTCAACATGAGGCACGATCCAATTGACATTTTGAATCATTTTTGGTACAGTCCAAAAAATCAATTTTCGGATGAAAAACGATGACTCTGGACATGTCGAACTATCCCAAAATGGTCAATATGGATGAAATTTTAACATTTAATCTTTTGACTGTAAATGACTGTTAGATGTGAATTATGACTTTGTCAACTAAAATAAGTGTGTTTAAAGTCACTTCTGTGCCTGAAACGGGTCAAAATTGAAGCTTTTGAGTAAGCAAAACTCTGTAAAAATGGCAATTTTGGTCACTCTGAGGGTTTAAAAAGTGGTTATTCAACATGAGGCACGATCCAATTGACATTTTGAATCATTTTTGGTACAGTCCAAAAAATCAATTTTCGGATGAAAAACGATGACTCCGGACATGTCGAACGATCCCAAAATGGTCAATATGGATGAAATTTTAACATTTAATCTTTTGACTGTAAATGACTGTTGGATGTGAATTATGACTTTGTCAACTAAAATGAGTGTGTTTAAAGTCATTTCTGTGCCTGAAACGGGTCAAAATTGAAGCTTCTGAGTAAGCAAAACTCTGTAAAAATGGCAATTTTGGTCACTCTGAGGGTTTAAAAAGTGGTTATTCAAAATGAGGCACGATCCAATTGACATTTTGAATCATTTTTGGTACAGTCCAAAAAATCAATTTTCGGATGAAAAACGATGACTCCGGACATGTCGAACTATCCCAAAATGGTCAATATGGATGAAATTTTAACATTTAATCTTTTGACTCTAAATGGCTGTTGGATGTCAATTATGACTTTGTCAACTAAAATAAGTGTGTTTAAAGTCATTTCTGTGCCTGAAACGGGTCAAAATTGAAGCTTTTGAGTAAGCAAAACTCTGTAAAAATGGCAATTTTGGTCACTCTGAGGGTTTAAAAAGTGGTTATTCAACATGAGGCACGATCCAATTGACATTTTGAATAATTTTTGGTACAGTCCGAAAAATCAATTTTCGAATGAAAAACGATGACTCCGGACATGTCGAACGATCCCAAAAGGGTCAAAATGGATGAAATTTTAACATTTAATCTTTTGACTGTAAATGACTGTTGGATGTGAATTATGACTTTGTCAACTAAAATAAGTGTGTTTAAAGTCATTTCTGTGCCTGAAACGGGTCAAAATTGAAGCTTCTGAGTAAGCAAAACTCTGTAAAAATGGAAATTTTGGTCACTCTGAGGGTTTAAAAAGTGGTTATTCAACATGAGGCACGATCCAATTGACATTTTGAATCATTTTTGGTACAGTCCAAAAAATCAATTTTCGGATGAAAAACGATGACTCCGGACATGTCGAACGATCCCAAAAAGGTCAAAATGGATGAAATTTTAACATTTAATCTTTTGACTGTAAATGACTGTTGGATGTGAATTATGACTTTGTCAACTAAAATAAGTGTGTTTAAAGTCATTTCTGTGCCTGAAACGGGTCAAAATTGAAGCTTTTGAGTAAGCAAAACTCTGTAAAAATGGCAATATTGGTCACTGTGAGGGTTTAAAAAGTGGTTATTCAACATGAGGCACGATCCAATTGACATTTTGAATCATTTTTGGTACAGTCCAAAAAATCAATTTTCGGATGAAAAACGATGACTCCGGACATGTCGAACTATCCCAAAATGGTCAATATGGATGAAATTTTAACATTTAATCTTTTGACTCGAAATGACTGTTGGATGTGAATTAGGACTTTGTCAACTAAAATAAGTGTGTTTAAAGTCATTTCTGTGCCTGAAACGGGTCAAAATTGAAGCTTTTGAGTAAGCAAAACTCTGTAAAAATGGCAATTTTGGTCACTGTGAGGGTTTAAAAAGTGGTTATTCAACATGAGGCACGATCCAATTGACATTTTGAATCATTTTTGGTACAGTCCAAAAAATCAATTTTCGGATGAAAAACGATGACTCTGGACATGTCGAACTATCCCAAAATGGTCAATATGGATGAAATTTTAACATTTAATCTTTTGACTGTAAATGACTGTTAGATGTGAATTATGACTTTGTCAACTAAAATAAGTGTGTTTAAAGTCACTTCTGTGCCTGAAACGGGTCAAAATTGAAGCTTTTGAGTAAGCAAAACTCTGTAAAAATGGCAATTTTGGTCACTCTGAGGGTTTAAAAAGTGGTTATTCAACATGAGGCACGATCCAATTGACATTTTGAATCATTTTTGGTACAGTCCAAAAAATCAATTTTCGGATGAAAAACGATGACTCCGGACATGTCGAACGATCCCAAAATGGTCAATATGGATGAAATTTTAACATTTAATCTTTTGACTGTAAATGACTGTTGGATGTGAATTATGACTTTGTCAACTAAAATAAGTGTGTTTAAAGTCATTTCTGTGCCTGAAACGGGTCAAAATTGAAGCTTCTGAGTAAGCAAAACTCTGTAAAAATGGCAATTTTGGTCACTCTGAGGGTTTAAAAAGTGGTTATTCAACATGAGGCACGATGCAATTGACATTTTGAATCATTTTTGGTACAGTCCAAAAAATCAATTTTCGGATGAAAAACGATGACTCCGGACATGTCGAACGATCCCAAAAAGGTCAAAATGGATGAAATTTTAACATTTAATCTTTTGACTGTAAATGACTGTTGGATGTGAATTATGACTTTGTCAACTAAAATAAGTGTGTTTAAAGTCATTTCTGTGCCTGAAACGGGTAAAAATTGAAGCTTTTGAGTAAGCAAAACTCTGTAAAAATGGCAATTTTGGTCACTGTGAGGGTTTAAAAAGTGGTTATTCAACATGAGGCACGATCCAATTGACATTTTGAATCATTTTTGGTACAGTCCAAAAAATCAATTTTCGGATGAAAAACGATGACTCCGGACATGTCGAACTATCCCAAAATGGTCAATATGGATGAAATTTTAACATTTAATCTTTTGACTCGAAATGACTGTTGGATGTGAATTAGGACTTTGTCAACTAAAATAAGTGTGTTTAAAGTCATTTCTGTGCCTGAAACGGGTCAAAATTGAAGCTTTTGAGTAAGCAAAACTCTGTAAAAATGGCAATTTTGGTCACTGTGAGGGTTTAAAAAGTGGTTATTCAACATGAGGCACGATCCAATTGACATTTTGAATCATTTTTGGTACAGTCCAAAAAATCAATTTTCGGATGAAAAACGATGACTCTGGACATGTCGAACTATCCCAAAATGGTCAATATGGATGAAATTTTAACATTTAATCTTTTGACTGTAAATGACTGTTAGATGTGAATTATGACTTTGTCAACTAAAATAAGTGTGTTTAAAGTCACTTCTGTGCCTGAAACGGGTCAAAATTGAAGCTTTTGAGTAAGCAAAACTCTGTAAAAATGGCAATTTTGGTCACTCTGAGGGTTTAAAAAGTGGTTATTCAACATGAGGCACGATCCAATTGGCATTTTGAATAATTTTTGGTACAGTCCGAAAAATCAATTTTCGAATGAAAAACGATGACTCCGGACATGTCGAACGATCCCAAAAGGGTCAAAATGGATGAAATTTTAACATTTAATCTTTTGACTGTAAATGACTGTTGGATGTGAATTATGACTTTGTCAACTAAAATAAGTGTGTTTAAAGTCATTTCTGTGCCTGAAACGGGTCAAAATTGAAGCTTTTGAGTAAGCAAAACTCTGTAAAAATGGCAATATTGGTCACTGTGAGGGTTTAAAAAGTGGTTATTCAACATGAGGCACGATCCAATTGACATTTTGAATCATTTTTGGTACAGTCCAAAAAATCAATTTTCGGATGAAAAACGATGACTCCGGACATGTCGAACTATCCCAAAATGGTCAATATGGATGAAATTTTAACATTTAATCTTTTGACTCGAAATGACTGTTGGATGTGAATTAGGACTTTGTCAACTAAAATAAGTGTGTTTAAAGTCATTTCTGTGCCTGAAACGGGTCAAAATTGAAGCTTTTGAGTAAGCAAAACTCTGTAAAAATGGCAATTTTGGTCACTGTGAGGGTTTAAAAAGTGGTTATTCAACATGAGGCACGATCCAATTGACATTTTGAATCATTTTTGGTACAGTCCAAAAAATCAATTTTCGGATGAAAAACGATGACTCTGGACATGTCGAACTATCCCAAAATGGTCAATATGGATGAAATTTTAACATTTAATCTTTTGACTGTAAATGACTGTTAGATGTGAATTATGACTTTGTCAACTAAAATAAGTGTGTTTAAAGTCACTTCTGTGCCTGAAACGGGTCAAAATTGAAGCTTTTGAGTAAGCAAAACTCTGTCAAAATGGCAATTTTGGTCACTCTGAGGGTTTAAAAAGTGGTTATTCAACATGAGGCACGATCCAATTGACATTTTGAATCATTTTTGGTACAGTCCAAAAAATCAATTTTCGGATGAAAAACGATGACTCCGGACATGTCGAACGATCCCAAAATGGTCAATATGGATGAAATTTTAACATTTAATCTTTTGACTGTAAATGACTGTTGGATGTGAATTATGACTTTGTCAACTAAAATAAGTGTGTTTAAAGTCATTTCTGTGCCTGAAACGGGTCAAAATTGAAGCTTCTGAGTAAGCAAAACTCTGTAAAAATGGCAATTTTGGTCACTCTGAGGGTTTAAAAAGTGGTTATTCAACATGAGGCACGATGCAATTGACATTTTGAATCATTTTTGGTACAGTCCAAAAAATCAATTTTCGGATGAAAAACGATGACTCCGGACATGTCGAACGATCCCAAAAAGGTCAAAATGGATGAAATTTTAACATTTAATCTTTTGACTGTAAATGACTGTTGGATGTGAATTATGACTTTGTCAACTAAAATAAGTGTGTTTAAAGTCATTTCTGTGCCTGAAACGGGTCAAAATTGAAGCTTTTGAGTAAGCAAAACTCTGTAAAAATGGCAATTTTGGTCACTCTGAGGGTTTAAAAA
This sequence comes from Lissotriton vulgaris, assembly GCF_964263255.1. Taxonomy (NCBI): domain Eukaryota; kingdom Metazoa; phylum Chordata; class Amphibia; order Caudata; family Salamandridae; genus Lissotriton; species Lissotriton vulgaris. The sequence goes on from NW_028252509.1 coordinate 87,636, forward strand.
GTGGTTATTCAACATGAGGCACGATCCAATTGACATTTTGAATCATTTTTGGTACAGTCCAAAAAATCAATTTTCGGATGAAAAACGATGACTCCGGACATGTCGAACGATCCCAAAATGGTCAATATGGATGAAATTTTAACAATTAATCTTTTGACTGTAAATGACTGTTGGATGTGAATTATGACTTTGTCAACTAAAATAAGTGTGTTTAAAGTCATTTCTGTGCCTGAAACGGGTCAAAATTGAAGCTTCTGAGTAAGCAAAACTCTGTAAAAATGGCAATTTTGGTCACTCTGAGGGTTTAAAAAGTGGTTATTCAACATGAGGCACGATGCAATTGACATTTTGAATCATTTTTGGTACAGTCCAAAAAATCAATTTTCGGATGAAAAACGATGACTCCGGACATGTCGAACGATCCCAAAAAGGTCAAAATGGATGAAATTTTAACATTTAATCTTTTGACTGTAAATGACTGTTGGATGTGAATTATGACTTTGTCAACTAAAATAAGTGTGTTTAAAGTCATTTCTGTGCCTGAAACGGGTCAAAATTGAAGCTTTTGAGTAAGCAAAACTCTGTAAAAATGGCAATTTTGGTCACTGTGAGGGTTTAAAAAGTGGTTATTCAACATGAGGCACGATCCAATTGACATTTTGAATCATTTTTGGTACAGTCCAAAAAATCAATTTTCGGATGAAAAACGATGACTCCGGACATGTCGAACTATCCCAAAATGGTCAATATGGATGAAATTTTAACATTTAATCTTTTGACTCGAAATGACTGTTGGATGTGAATTAGGACTTTGTCAACTAAAATAAGTGTGTTTAAAGTCATTTCTGTGCCTGAAACGGGTCAAAATTGAAGCTTTTGAGTAAGCAAAACTCTGTAAAAATGGCAATTTTGGTCACTGTGAGGGTTTAAAAAGTGGTTATTCAACATGAGGCACGATCCAATTGACATTTTGAATCATTTTTGGTACAGTCCAAAAAATCAATTTTCGGATGAAAAACGATGACTCTGGACATGTCGAACTATCCCAAAATGGTCAATATGGATGAAATTTTAACATTTAATCTTTTGACTGTAAATGACTGTTAGATGTGAATTATGACTTTGTCAACTAAAATAAGTGTGTTTAAAGTCACTTCTGTGCCTGAAACGGGTCAAAATTGAAGCTTTTGAGTAAGCAAAACTCTGTAAAAATGGCAATTTTGGTCACTCTGAGGGTTTAAAAAGTGGTTATTCAACATGAGGCACGATCCAATTGACATTTTGAATCATTTTTGGTACAGTCCAAAAAATCAATTTTCGGATGAAAAACGATGACTCCGGACATGTCGAACGATCCCAAAATGGTCAATATGGATGAAATTTTAACATTTAATCTTTTGACTGTAAATGGCTGTTGGATGTGAATTATGACTTTGTCAACTAAAATGAGTGTGTTTAAAGTCATTTCTGTGCCTGAAACGGGTCAAAATTGAAGCTTCTGAGTAAGCAAAACTCTGTAAAAATGGCAATTTTGGTCACTCTGAGGGTTTAAAAAGTGGTTATTCAAAATGAGGCACGATCCAATTGACATTTTGAATCATTTTTGGTACAGTCCAAAAAATCAATTTTCGGATGAAAAACGATGACTCCGGACATGTCGAACTATCCCAAAATGGTCAATATGGATGAAATTTTAACATTTAATCTTTTGACTCTAAATGGCTGTTGGATGTGAATTATGACTTTGTCAACTAAAATAAGTGTGTTTAAAGTCATTTCTGTGCCTGAAACGGGTCAAAATTGAAGCTTTTGAGTAAGCAAAACTCTGTAAAAATGGCAATTTTGGTCACTCTGAGGGTTTAAAAAGTGGTTATTCAACATGAGGCACGATCCAATTGGCATTTTGAATAATTTTTGGTACAGTCCGAAAAATCAATTTTCGAATGAAAAACGATGACTCCGGACATGTCGAACGATCCCAAAAGGGTCAAAATGGATGAAATTTTAACATTTAATCTTTTGACTGTAAATGACTGTTGGATGTGAATTATGACTTTGTCAACTAAAATAAGTGTGTTTAAAGTCATTTCTGTGCCTGAAACGGGTCAAAATTGAAGCTTCTGAGTAAGCAAAACTCTGTAAAAATGGAAATTTTGGTCACTCTGAGGGTTTAAAAAGTGGTTATTCAACATGAGGCACGATCCAATTGACATTTTGAATCATTTTTGGTACAGTCCAAAAAATCAATTTTCGGATGAAAAACGATGACTCCGGACATGTCGAACGATCCCAAAAAGGTCAAAATGGATGAAATTTTAACATTTAATCTTTTGACTGTAAATGACTGTTGGATGTGAATTATGACTTTGTCAACTAAAATAAGTGTGTTTAAAGTCATTTCTGTGCCTGAAACGGGTCAAAATTGAAGCTTTTGAGTAAGCAAAACTCTGTAAAAATGGCAATATTGGTCACTGTGAGGGTTTAAAAAGTGGTTATTCAACATGAGGCACGATCCAATTGACATTTTGAATCATTTTTGGTACAGTCCAAAAAATCAATTTTCGGATGAAAAACGATGACTCCGGACATGTCGAACTATCCCAAAATGGTCAATATGGATGAAATTTTAACATTTAATCTTTTGACTCGAAATGACTGTTGGATGTGAATTAGGACTTTGTCAACTAAAATAAGTGTGTTTAAAGTCATTTCTGTGCCTGAAACGGGTCAAAATTGAAGCTTTTGAGTAAGCAAAACTCTGTAAAAATGGCAATTTTGGTCACTGTGAGGGTTTAAAAAGTGGTTATTCAACATGAGGCACGATCCAATTGACATTTTGAATCATTTTTGGTACAGTCCAAAAAATCAATTTTCGGATGAAAAACGATGACTCTGGACATGTCGAACTATCCCAAAATGGTCAATATGGATGAAATTTTAACATTTAATCTTTTGACTGTAAATGACTGTTAGATGTGAATTATGACTTTGTCAACTAAAATAAGTGTGTTTAAAGTCACTTCTGTGCCTGAAACGGGTCAAAATTGAAGCTTTTGAGTAAGCAAAACTCTGTAAAAATGGCAATTTTGGTCACTCTGAGGGTTTAAAAAGTGGTTATTCAACATGAGGCACGATCCAATTGACATTTTGAATCATTTTTGGTACAGTCCAAAAAATCAATTTTCGGATGAAAAACGATGACTCCGGACATGTCGAACGATCCCAAAATGGTCAATATGGATGAAATTTTAACATTTAATCTTTTGACTGTAAATGACTGTTGGATGTGAATTATGACTTTGTCAACTAAAATAAGTGTGTTTAAAGTCATTTCTGTGCCTGAAACGGGTCAAAATTGAAGCTTCTGAGTAAGCAAAACTCTGTAAAAATGGCAATTTTGGTCACTCTGAGGGTTTAAAAAGTGGTTATTCAACATGAGGCACGATGCAATTGACATTTTGAATCATTTTTGGTACAGTCCAAAAAATCAATTTTCGGATGAAAAACGATGACTCCGGACATGTCGAACGATCCCAAAAAGGTCAAAATGGATGAAATTTTAACATTTAATCTTTTGACTGTAAATGACTGTTGGATGTGAATTATGACTTTGTCAACTAAAATAAGTGTGTTTAAAGTCATTTCTGTGCCTGAAACGGGTCAAAATTGAAGCTTTTGAGTAAGCAAAACTCTGTAAAAATGGCAATTTTGGTCACTGTGAGGGTTTAAAAAGTGGTTATTCAACATGAGGCACGATCCAATTGACATTTTGAATCATTTTTGGTACAGTCCAAAAAATCAATTTTCGGATGAAAAACAATGACTCCGGACATGTCGAACTATCCCAAAATGGTCAATATGGATGAAATTTTAACATTTAATCTTTTGACTGTAAATGACTGTTGGATGTGAATTAGGACTTTGTCAACTAAAATAAGTGTGTTTAAAGTCATTTCTGTGCCTCAAAGGGGTCAAAATTGAAGCTTTTGAGTAAGCAAAACTCTGTAAAAATGGCAATTTTGGTCACTGTGAGGGTTTAAAAAGTGGTTATTCAACATGAGGCACGATCCAATTGACATTTTGAATCATTTTTGGTACAGTCCAAAAAATCAATTTTCGGATGAAAAACGATGACTCCGGACATGTCGAACTATCCCAAAATGGTCAATATGGATGAAATTTTAACATTTAATCTTTTGACTGTAAATGACTGTTGGATGTTAATTATGACTTTGTCAACTAAAATAAGTGTGTTTAAAGTCATTTCTGTGCCTGAAACGGGTCAAAATTGAAGCTTTTGAGTAAGCAAAACTCTGTAAAAATGGCAATTTTGGTCACTCTGAGGGTTTAAACAGTGGTTATTCAACATGAGGCACGATCCAATTGACATTTTGAATCATTTTTGGTACAGTCCAAAAAAATCAATTTTCGGATGGAAACGATGACTCCGGACATGTCGAACGATCCCAAAAAGGTCAAAATGGATGAAATTTTAACATTTAATCTTTTGACTGTAAATGACTGTTGGATGTGAATTATGACTTTGTCAACTAAAATAAGTGTGTTTAAAGTCATTTCTGTGCCTGAAACGGGTCAAAATTGAAGCTTTTGAGTAAGCAAAACTCTGTAAAAATGGCAATTTTGGTCACTGTGAGGGTTTAAAAAGTGGTTATTCAAAATGAGGCACGATCCAATTGACATTTTGAATCATTTTTGGTACAGTCCAAAAAATCAATTTTCGGATGAAAAACGATGACTCCGGACATGTCGAACTATCCCAAAATGGTCAATATGGATGAAATTTTAACATTTAATCTTTTGACTCTAAATGGCTGTTGGATGTGAATTATGACTTTGTCAACTAAAATAAGTGTGTTTAAAGTCATTTCTGTGCCTCAAAGGGGTCAAAATTGAAGCTTTTGAGTAAGCAAAACTCTGTAAAAATGGCAATTTTGGTCACTGTGAGGGTTTAAAAAGTGGTTATTCAATATGAGGCACGATCCAATTGACATTTTGAATCATTTTTGGTACAGTCCAAAAAATCAATTTTCGGATGAAAAACGATGACTCCGGACATGTCGAACTATCCCAAAATGGTCAATATGGATGAAATTTTAACATTTAATCTTTTGACTGTAAATGACTGTTACATGTGAATTATGACTTTGTCAACTAAAATAAGTGTGTTTAAAGTCATTTCTGTGCCTGAAACGGGTCAAAATTGAAGCTTTTGAGTAAGCAAAACTATGTAAAAATGGCAATTTTGGTCACTCTGAGGGTTTAAAAAGTGGTTATTCAACATGAGGCACGATCCAATTGACATTTTGAATAATTTTTGGTACAGTCCGAAAAATCAATTTTCGAATGAAAAACGATGACTCCGGACATGTCGAACGATCCCAAAAGGGTCAAAATGGATGAAATTTTAACATTTAATCTTTTGACTGTAAATGACTGTTGGATGTGAATTATGACTTTGTCAACTAAAATAAGTGTGTTTAAAGTCATTTCTGTGCCTGAAACGGGTCAAAATTGAAGCTTCTGAGTAAGCAAAACTCTGTAAAAATGGAAATTTTGGTCACTCTGAGGGTTTAAAAAGTGGTTATTCAACATGAGGCACGATCCAATTGACATTTTGAATCATTTTTGGTACAGTCCAAAAAATCAATTTTCGGATGAAAAACGATGACTCCGGACATGTCGAACGATCCCAAAAAGGTCAAAATGGATGAAATTTTAACATTTAATCTTTTGACTGTAAATGACTGTTGGATGTGAATTATGACTTTGTCAACTAAAATAAGTGTGTTTAAAGTCATTTCTGTGCCTGAAACGGGTCAAAATTGAAGCTTTTGAGTAAGCAAAACTCTGTAAAAATGGCAATATTGGTCACTGTGAGGGTTTAAAAAGTGGTTATTCAACATGAGGCACGATCCAATTGACATTTTGAATCATTTTTGGTACAGTCCAAAAAATCAATTTTCGGATGAAAAACGATGACTCCGGACATGTCGAACGATCCCAAAATGGTCAATATGGATGAAATTTTAACATTTAATCTTTTGACTGTAAATGACTGTTGGATGTGAATTATGACTTTGTCAACTAAAATAAGTGTGTTTAAAGTCATTTCTGTGCCTGAAACGGGTCAAAATTGAAGCTTCTGAGTAAGCAAAACTCTGTAAAAATGGCAATTTTGGTCACTCTGAGGGTTTAAAAAGTGGTTATTCAACATGAGGCACGATGCAATTGACATTTTGAATCATTTTTGGTACAGTCCAAAAAATCAATTTTCGGATGAAAAACGATGACTCCGGACATGTCGAACGATCCCAAAAAGGTCAAAATGGATGAAATTTTAACATTTAATCTTTTGACTGTAAATGACTGTTGGATGTGAATTATGACTTTGTCAACTAAAATAAGTGTGTTTAAAGTCATTTCTGTGCCTGAAACGGGTCAAAATTGAAGCTTCTGAGTAAGCAAAACTCTGTAAAAATGGAAATTTTGGTCACTGTGAGGGTTTAAAAAGTGGTTATTCAACATGAGGCACGATCCAATTGACATTTTGAATCATTTTTGGTACAGTCCAAAAAATCAATTTTCGGATGAAAAACGATGACTCCGGACATGTCGAACGATCCCAAAATGGTCAATATGGATGAAATTTTAACATTTAATCTTTTGACTGTAAATGACTGTTGGATGTGAATTATGACTTTGTCAACTAAAATAAGTGTGTTTAAAGTCATTTCTGTGCCTGAAACGGGTCAAAATTGAAGCTTCTGAGTAAGCAAAACTCTGTAAAAATGGCAATTTTGGTCACTCTGAGGGTTTAAAAAGTGGTTATTCAACATGAGGCACGATGCAATTGACATTTTGAATCATTTTTGGTACAGTCCAAAAAATCAATTTTCGGATGAAAAACGATGACTCCGGACATGTCGAACGATCCCAAAAAGGTCAAAATGGATGAAATTTTAACATTTAATCTTTTGACTGTAAATGACTGTTGGATGTGAATTATGACTTTGTCAACTAAAATAAGTGTGTTTAAAGTCATTTCTGTGCCTGAAACGGGTCAAAATTGAAGCTTTTGAGTAAGCAAAACTCTGTAAAAATGGCAATTTTGGTCACTGTGAGGGTTTAAAAAGTGGTTATTCAACATGAGGCACGATCCAATTGACATTTTGAATCATTTTTGGTACAGTCCAAAAAATCAATTTTCGGATGAAAAACGATGACTCCGGACATGTCGAACTATCCCAAAATGGTCAATATGGATGAAATTTTAACATTTAATCTTTTGACTGTAAATGACTGTTAGATGTGAATTATGACTTTGTCAACTAAAATAAGTGTGTTTAAAGTCATTTCTGTGCCTGAAACGGGTCAAAATTGTAGCTTTTGAGTAAGCAAAACTCTGTAAAAATGGCAATTTTGGTCACTCTGAGGGTTTAAAAAGTGGTTATTCAACATGAGGCATGATCCAATTGACATTTTGAGTCATTTTTGGTACAGTCCAAAAAATCAATTTTCGGATGAAAAACGATGACTCCGGACATGTCGAACGATCCCAAAATGGTCAATATGGATGAAATTTTAACATTTAATCTTTTGACTGTAAATGACTGTTGGATGTGAATTATGACTTTGTCAACTAAAATAAGTGTGTTTAAAGTCATTTCTGTGCCTGAAACGGGTCAAAATTGAAGCTTTTGAGTAAGCAAAACTCTGTAAAAATGGCAATTTTGGTCACTCTGAGGGTTTAAAAAGTGGTTATTCAACATGAGGCACGATCCAATTGACATTTTGAATAATTTTTGGTACAGTCCAAAAAAATCAATTTTCGGATGGAAACGATGACCCCGGACATGTCGAACGATCCCAAAAAGGTCAAAATGGATTAAATTTTAACATTTAATCTTTTGACTGTAAATGACTGTTGGATGTGAATTATGACTTTGTCAACTAAAATAAGTGTGTTTAAAGTCATTTCTGTGCCTGAAACGGGTCAAAATTGAAGCTTTTGAGTGAGCAAAACTCTGTAAAAATGGCAATTTTGGTCACTGTGAGGGTTTAAAAAGTGGTTATTCAAAATGAGGCACGATCCAATTGACATTTTGAATCATTTTTGGTACAGTCCAAAAAATCAATTTTCGGATGAAAAACGATGACTCCGGACATGTCGAACTATCCCAAAATGGTCAATATGGATGAAATTTTAACATTTAATCTTTTGACTCTAAATGGCTGTTGGATGTGAATTATGACTTTGTCAACTAAAATAAGTGTGTTTAAAGTCATTTCTGTGCCTGAAACGGGTCAAAATTGAAGCTTTTGAGTAAGCAAAACTCTGTAAAAATGGCAATTTTGGTCACTCTGAGGGTTTAAAAAGTGGTTATTCAACATGAGGCACGATCCAATTGACATTTTGAATAATTTTTGGTACAGTCCGAAAAATCAATTTTCGAATGAAAAACGATGACTCCGGACATGTCGAACGATCCCAAAAGGGTCAAAATGGATGAAATTTTAACATTTAATCTTTTGACTGTAAATGACTGTTGGATGTGAATTATGACTTTGTCAACTAAAATAAGTGTGTTTAAAGTCATTTCTGTGCCTGAAACGGGTCAAAATTGAAGCTTCTGAGTAAGCAAAACTCTGTAAAAATGGCAATTTTGGTCACTCTGAGGGTTTAAAAAGTGGTTATTCAACATGAGGCACGATGCAATTGACATTTTGAATCATTTTTGGTACAGTCCAAAAAATCAATTTTCGGATGAAAAACGATGACTCCGGACATGTCGAACGATCCCAAAAAGGTCAAAATGGATGAAATTTTAACATTTAATCTTTTGACTGTAAATGACTGTTGGATGTGAATTATGACTTTGTCAACTAAAATAAGTGTGTTTAAAGTCATTTCTGTGCCTGAAACGGGTAAAAATTGAAGCTTTTGAGTAAGCAAAACTCTGTAAAAATGGCAATTTTGGTCACTGTGAGGGTTTAAAAAGTGGTTATTCAACATGAGGCACGATCCAATTGACATTTTGAATCATTTTTGGTACAGTCCAAAAAATCAATTTTCGGATGAAAAACGATGACTCCGGACATGTCGAACTATCCCAAAATGGTCAATATGGATGAAATTTTAACATTTAATCTTTTGACTCGAAATGACTGTTGGATGTGAATTAGGACTTTGTCAACTAAAATAAGTGTGTTTAAAGTCATTTCTGTGCCTGAAACGGGTCAAAATTGAAGCTTTTGAGTAAGCAAAACTCTGTAAAAATGGCAATTTTGGTCACTGTGAGGGTTTAAAAAGTGGTTATTCAACATGAGGCACGATCCAATTGACATTTTGAATCATTTTTGGTACAGTCCAAAAAATCAATTTTCGGATGAAAAACGATGACTCTGGACATGTCGAACTATCCCAAAATGGTCAATATGGATGAAATTTTAACATTTAATCTTTTGACTGTAAATGACTGTTAGATGTGAATTATGACTTTGTCAACTAAAATAAGTGTGTTTAAAGTCACTTCTGTGCCTGAAACGGGTCAAAATTGAAGCTTTTGAGTAAGCAAAACTCTGTAAAAATGGCAATTTTGGTCACTCTGAGGGTTTAAAAAGTGGTTATTCAACATGAGGCACGATCCAATTGGCATTTTGAATAATTTTTGGTACAGTCCGAAAAATCAATTTTCGAATGAAAAACGATGACTCCGGACATGTCGAACGATCCCAAAAGGGTCAAAATGGATGAAATTTTAACATTTAATCTTTTGACTGTAAATGACTGTTGGATGTGAATTATGACTTTGTCAACTAAAATAAGTGTGTTTAAAGTCATTTCTGTGCCTGAAACGGGTCAAAATTGAAGCTTTTGAGTAAGCAAAACTCTGTAAAAATGGCAATATTGGTCACTGTGAGGGTTTAAAAAGTGGTTATTCAACATGAGGCACGATCCAATTGACATTTTGAATCATTTTTGGTACAGTCCAAAAAATCAATTTTCGGATGAAAAACGATGACTCCGGACATGTCGAACTATCCCAAAATGGTCAATATGGATGAAATTTTAACATTTAATCTTTTGACTCGAAATGACTGTTGGATGTGAATTAGGACTTTGTCAACTAAAATAAGTGTGTTTAAAGTCATTTCTGTGCCTGAAACGGGTCAAAATTGAAGCTTTTGAGTAAGCAAAACTCTGTAAAAATGGCAATTTTGGTCACTGTGAGGGTTTAAAAAGTGGTTATTCAACATGAGGCACGATCCAATTGACATTTTGAATCATTTTTGGTACAGTCCAAAAAATCAATTTTCGGATGAAAAACGATGACTCTGGACATGTCGAACTATCCCAAAATGGTCAATATGGATGAAATTTTAACATTTAATCTTTTGACTGTAAATGACTGTTAGATGTGAATTATGACTTTGTCAACTAAAATAAGTGTGTTTAAAGTCACTTCTGTGCCTGAAACGGGTCAAAATTGAAGCTTTTGAGTAAGCAAAACTCTGTCAAAATGGCAATTTTGGTCACTCTGAGGGTTTAAAAAGTGGTTATTCAACATGAGGCACGATCCAATTGACATTTTGAATCATTTTTGGTACAGTCCAAAAAATCAATTTTCGGATGAAAAACGATGACTCCGGACATGTCGAACGATCCCAAAATGGTCAATATGGATGAAATTTTAACATTTAATCTTTTGACTGTAAATGACTGTTGGATGTGAATTATGACTTTGTCAACTAAAATAAGTGTGTTTAAAGTCATTTCTGTGCCTGAAACGGGTCAAAATTGAAGCTTCTGAGTAAGCAAAACTCTGTAAAAATGGCAATTTTGGTCACTCTGAGGGTTTAAAAAGTGGTTATTCAACATGAGGCACGATGCAATTGACATTTTGAATCATTTTTGGTACAGTCCAAAAAATCAATTTTCGGATGAAAAACGATGACTCCGGACATGTAGAACGATCCCAAAATGGTCAATGTGGATGAAATTTTAACATTTAATCTTTTGACTGTAAATGACTGTTGGATGTGAATTATGACTTTGTCAACTAAAATAAGTGTGTTTAAAGTCATTTCTGTGCCTGAAACGGGTCAAAATTGAAGCTTTTGAGTAAGCAAAACTCTGTAAAAATGGCAATTTTGGTCACTCTGAGGGTTTAAAAAGTGGTTATTCAACATGAGGCACGATCCAATTGACATTTTGAATCATTTTTGGTACAGTCCAAAAAATCAATTTTCGAATGAAAAACGATGACTCCGGATATGTCGAACGATCCCAAAATGGTCAATATGGATGAAATTTTAACATTTAATCTTTTGACTGTAAATGACTGTTGGATGTGAATTATGACTTTGTCAACTAAAATAAGTGTGTTTAAAGTCTTTTCTGTGCCTGAAACAGGTCAAAATTGAAGCTTTTGAGTAAGCAAAACTCTGTAAAAATGGCAATTTTGGTCACTCTGAGGGTTTAAAAAGTGGTTATTCAACATGAGGCACGATCCAATTGACATTTTGAATCATTTTTGGTACAGTCAAAAAAATCAATTTTCGGATGAAAAACAATGACTCCGGACATGTCGAACTATCCCAAAATGGTCAATATGGATGAAATTTTAACATTTAATCTTTTGACTGTAAATGACTGTTGGATGTGAATTATGACTTTGTCAACTAAAATAAGTGTGTTTAAAGTCATTTCTGTGCCTGAAACGGGTCAAAATTGAAGCTTTTGAGTAAGCAAAACTCTGTAAAAATGGCAATTTTGGTCACTCTGAGGGTTTAAAAAGTGGTTATTCAACATGAGGCACGATCCAATTGACATTTTGAATCATTTTTGGTACAGTCCAAAAAATCAATTTTCGGATGAAAAACGATGACTCCGGACATGTCGAACAATCCCAAAAAGGTCAAAATGGATGAAATTTTAACATTTAATCTTTTGACTGTAAATGACTGTTGGATGTGAATTATGACTTTGTCAACTAAAATAAGTGTGTTTAAAGTCATTTCTGTGCCTGAAACGGGTCAAAATCGAAGCTTTTGAGTAAGCAAAACTCTGTAAAAATGGCAATTTTGGTCACTCTGAGGGTTTAAAAAGTGGTTATTCAACATGAGGCACGATCCAATTGACATTTTGAATCATTTTTGGTACAGTCCAAAAAATCAATTTTCGAATGAAAAACGATGACTCCGGACATGTCGAACGATCCCAAAAAGGTCAAAATGGATGAAATTTTAACATTTAATCTTTTGACTGTAAATGACTGTTGGATGTGAATTATGACTTTGTCAACTAAAATAAGTGTGTTTAAAGTCATTTCTGTGCCTGAAACAGGTCAAAATTGAAGCTTTTGAGTAAGCAAAACTCTGTAAAAATGGCAATTTTGGTCACTGTGAGGGTTTAAAAAGTGGTTATTCAACATGAGGCACGATCCAATTGACATTTTGAATCATTTTTGGTACAGTCCAAAAAATCAATTTTCGGATGAAAAACGATGACTCCGGACATTTCGAACAATCCCAAAAAGGTCAAAATGGATGAAATTTTAACATTTAATCTTTTGACTGTAAATGACTGTTGGATGTGAATTATGACTTTGTCAACTAAAATAAGTGTGTTTAAAGTCATTTCTGTGCCTGAAACGGGTCAAAATTGAAGCTTTTGAGTAAGCAAAACTCTGTAAAAATGGCAATTTTGGTCACTGTGAGGGTTTAAAAAGTGGTTATTCAACATGAGGCACGATCCAATTGACATTTTGAATCATTTTTGGTACAGTCCAAAAAATCAATTTTCGGAGGAAAAACGATGACTCCGGACATGTCGAACTATCCCAAAATGGTCAATATGGATGAAATTTTAACATTTAATCTTTGGACTGTAAATGACTGTTGGATGTGAATTATGACTTTGTCAACTAAAATAAGTGTGTTTAAAGTCATTTATGTGCCTGAAACGGGTCAAAATTGAAGCTTTTGAGTAAGCAAAACTCTGTCAAAATGGCAATTTTGGTCACTCTGAGGGTTTAAAAAGTGGTTATTCAACATGAGGCACGATCCAATTGACATTTTGAATCAATTTTGGTACAGTCCAAAAAATCAATTTTCGGATGAAAAACGATGACTCCGGACATGTAGAACGATCCCAAAATGGTCAATATGGATGAAATTTTAACATTTAATCTTTTGACTGTAAATGACTGTTGGATGTGAATTATGACTTTGTCAACTAAAATAAGTGTGTTTAAAGTCATTTCTGTGCCTGAAACGGGTCAAAATTGAAGCTTTTGAGTAAGCAAAACTCTGTAAAAATGGCAATTTTGGTCACTGTGAGGGTTTAAAAAGTGGTTATTCAACATGAGGCACGATCCAATTGACATATTGAATCATTTTTGGTACAGTCCAAAAAATCAATTTTCGGAGGAAAAACGATGACTCCGGACATGTCGAACTATCCCAAAATGGTCAATATGGATGAAATTTTAACATTTAATCTTTGGACTGTAAATGACTGTTGGATGTGAATTATGACTTTGTCAACTAAAATAAGTGTGTTTAAAGTCATTTCTGTGCCTGAAACGGGTCAAAATTGAAGCTTTTGAGTAAGCAAAACTCTGTCAAAATGGCAATTTTGGTCACTCTGAGGGTTTAAAAAGTGGTTATTCAACATGAGGCACGATCCAATTGACATTTTGAATCAATTTTGGTACAGTCCAAAAAATCAATTTTCGGATGAAAAACGATGACTCCGGACATGTAGAACGATCCCAAAATGGTCAATATGGATGAAATTTTAACATTTAATCTTTTGACTGTAAATGACTGTTGGATGTGAATTATGACTTTGTCAACTAAAATAAGTGTGTTTAAAGTCATTTCTGTGCCTGAAACGGGTCAAAATTGAAGCTTTTGAGTAAGCAAAACTCTGTAAAAATTGCAATTTTGGTCACTCTGAGGGTTTAAAAAGTGGTTATTCAACATGAGGCACGATCCAATTGACATTTTGAATCATTTTTGGTACAGTCCAAAAAATCAATTTTCGAATGAAAAACGATGACTCCGGACATGTCGAACGATCCCAAAAAGGTCAAAATGGATGAAATTTTAACATTTAATCTTTTGACTGTAAATGACTGTTGGATGTGAATTATGACTTTGTCAACTAAAATAAGTGTGTTTAAAGTCATTTCTGTGCCTGAAACGGGTCAAAATTGAAGCTTTTGAGTAAGCAAAACTCTGTAAAAATGGCAATTTTGGTCACTGTGAGGGTTTAAAAAGTGGTTATTCAACATGAGGCACGATCCAATTGACATTTTGAATCATTTTTGGTACAGTCCAAAAAATCAATTTTCGGATGAAAAACGATGACTCCGGACATGTCGAACGATCCCAAAAAGGTCAAAATGGATGAAATTTTAACATTTAATCTTTTGACTGTAAATGACTGTTGGATGTGAATTATGACTTTGTCAACTAAAATAAGTGTGTTTAAAGTCATTTCTGTGCCTGAAACGGGTCAAAATTGAAGCTTTTGAGTAAGCAAAACTCTGTAAAAATGGCAATTTTGGTCACTGTGAGGGTTTAAAAAGTGGTTATTCAACATGAGGCACGATCCAATTGACATTTTGAATCATTTTTGGTACAGTCCAAAAAATCAATTTTCGGATGAAAAACGATGACTCCGGACATGTCGAACGATCCCAAAAAGGTCAAAATGGATGAAATTTTAACATTTAATCTTTTGACTGTAAATGACTGTTGGATGTGAATTATGACTTTGTCAACTAAAATAAGTGTGTTTAAAGTCATTTCTGTGCCTGAAACGGGTCAAAATTGAAGCTTTTGAGTAAGCAAAACTCTGTAAAAATGGCAATTTTGGTCACTCTGAGGGTTTAAAAAGTGGTTATTCAACATGAGGCACGATCCAATTGACATTTTGAATCATTTTTGGTACAGTCCAAAAAATCAATTTTCGAATGAAAAACGATGACTCCGGACATGTCGAACGATCCCAAAAAGGTCAAAATGGATGAAATTTTAACATTTAATCTTTTGACTGTAAATGACTGTTGGATGTGAATTATGACTTTGTCAACTAAAATAAGTGTGTTTAAAGTCATTTCTGTGCCTGAAACGGGTCAAAATTGAAGCTTTTGAGTAAGCAAAACTCTGTAAAAATGGCAATTTTGGTCACTGTGAGGGTTTAAAAAGTGGTTATTCAACATGAGGCACGATCCAATTGACATTTTGAATCATTTTTGGTACAGTCCAAAAAATCAATTTTCGGATGAAAAACGATGACTCCGGACATGTCGAACGATCCCAAAAAGGTCAAAATGGATGAAATTTTAACATTTAATCTTTTGACTGTAAATGACTGTTGGATCTGAATTATGACTTTGTCAACTAAAATAAGTGTGTTTAAAGTCATTTCTGTGCCTGAAACGGGTCAAAATTGAAGCTTTTGAGTAAGCAAAACTCTGTAAAAATGGCAATTTTGGTCACTCTGAGGGTTTAAAAAGTGGTTATTCAACATGAGGCACGATCCAATTGACATTTTGAATCATTTTTGGTACAGTCCAAAAAATCAATTTTCGGATGAAAAACAATGACTCCGGACATGTCGAACTATCCCAAAATGGTCAATATGGATGAAATTTTAACATTTAATCTTTTGACTGTAAATGACTGTTGGATGTGAATTATGACTTTGTCAACTAAAATAAGTGTGTTTAAAGTCATTTCTGTGCCTGAAACGGGTCAAAATTGAAGCTTTTGAGTAAGCAAAACTCTGTAAAAATGGCAATTTTGGTCACTCTGAGGGTTTAAAAAGTTGTTATTCAACATGAGGCACGATCCAATTGACATTTTGAATCATTTTTGGTACAGTCCAAAAAATCAATTTTCGGATGAAAAACGATGACTCCGGACATGTCGAACAATCCCAAAAAGGTCAAAATGGATGAAATTTTAACATTTAATCTTTTGACTGTAAATGACTGTTGGATGTGAATTATGACTTTGTCAACTAAAATAAGTGTGTTTAAAGTCATTTCTGTGCCTGAAACGGGTCAAAATCGAAGCTTTTGAGTAAGCAAAACTCTGTAAAAATGGCAATTTTTGTCACTGTGAGGGTTTAAAAAGTGGTTATTCAACATGAGGCACGATCCAATTGACATTTTGAATCATTTTTGGTACAGTCCAAAAAATCAATTTTCGAATGAAAAACGATGACTCCGGACATGTCGAACGATCCCAAAAAGGTCAAAATGGATGAAATTTTAACATTTAATCTTTTGACTGTAAATGACTGTTGGATGTGAATTATGACTTTGTCAAGTAAAATAAGTGTGTTTAAAGTCATTTCTGTGCCTGAAACGGGTCAAAATTGAAGCTTTTGAGTAAGCAAAACTCTGTAAAAATGGCAATTTTGGTCACTGTGAGGGTTTAAAAAGTGGTTATTCAACATGAGGCACGATCCAATTGACATTTTGAATCATTTTTGGTACAGTCCAAAAAATCAATTTTCGGATGAAAAACGATGACTCCGGACATGTCGAACAATCCCAAAAAGGTCAAAATGGATGAAATTTTAACATTTAATCTTTTGACTGTAAATGACTGTTGGATGTGAATTATGACTTTGTCAACTAAAATAAGTGTGTTTAAAGTCATTTCTGTGCCTGAAACGGGTCAAAATTGAAGCTTTTGAGTAAGCAAAACTCTGTAAAAATGGCAATTTTGGTCACTGTGAGGGTTTAAAAAGTGGTTATTCAACATGAGGCACGATCCAATTGACATTTTGAATCATTTTTGGTACAGTCCAAAAAATCAATTTTCGGAGGAAAAACGATGACTCCGGACATGTCGAACTATCCCAAAATGGTCAATATGGATGAAATTTTAACATTTAATCTTTGGACTGTAAATGACTGTTGGATGTGAATTATGACTTTGTCAACTAAAATAAGTGTGTTTAAAGTCATTTCTGTGCCTGAAACGGGTGAAAATTGAAGCTTTTGAGTAAGCAAAACTCTGTAAAAATGGCAATTTTGGTCACTCTGAGGGTTTAAAAAGTGGTTATTCAACATGAGGCACGATCCAATTGACATTTTGAACCAATTTTGGTACAGTCCAAAAAATCAATTTTCGGATGAAAAACGATGACTCCGGACATGTCGAACGATCCCAAAATGGTCAATATGGATGAAATTTTAACATTTAATCTTTTGACTGTAAATGACTGTTGGATGTGAATTATGACTTTGTCAACTAAAATAAGTGTGTTTAAAGTCATTTCTGTGCCTGAAACGGGTCAAAATTGAAGCTTTTGAGTAAGCAAAACTCTGTAAAAATGGCAATTTTGGTCACTGTGAGGGTTTAAAAAGTGGTAATTCAACATGAGGCACGATCCAATTGACATTTTGAATCATTTTTGGTACAGTCCAAAAAATCAATTTTCGGATGAAAAACGATGACTCCGGACATGTCGAACGATCCCAAAAAGGTCAAAATGGATGAAATTTTAACATTTAATCTTTTGACTGTAAATGACTGTTGGATGTGAATTATGACTTTGTCAACTAAAATAAGTGTGTTTAAAGTCATTTCTGTGCCTGAAACGGGTCAAAATTGAAGCTTTTGAGTAAGCAAAACTCTGTAAAAATTGCAATTTTGGTCACTCTGAGGGTTTAAAAAGTGGTTATTCAACATGAGGCACGATCCAATTGACATTTTGAATCATTTTTGGTACAGTCCAAAAAATCAATTTTCGGATGAAAAACGATGACTCCGGACATGTCGAACCAAAAATGGTCAATATGGATGAAATTTTAACATTTAATCTTTTGACTGTAAATGACTGTTGGATGTGAATTATGACTTTGTCAACTAAAATAAGTGTGTTTAAAGTCATTTCTGTGCCTGAAACGGGTCAAAATTAAAGCTTTTGAGTAAGCAAAACTCTGTAAAAATGGCAATTTTGGTCACTCTGAGGGTTTAAAAAGTGGTTATTCAACATGAGGCACGATCCAATTGACATTTTGAATCATTTTTGGTACAGTCCAAAAAATCCATTTTCGGATGAAAAACGATGACTCCGGATATGTCGAACGATCCCAAAATGGTCAATATGGATGAAATTTTAACATTTAATCTTTTGACTGTAAATGACTGTTGGATGTGAATTATGACTTTGTCAACTAAAATAAGTGTGTTTAAAGTCATTTCTGTGCCTGAAACGGGTCAAAATTGAAGCTTTTGAGTAAGCAAAACTCTGTAAAAATGGCAATTTTGGTCACTCTGAGGGTTTAAAAAGTGGTTATTCAACATGAGGCACGATCCAATTGACATTTTGAATCATTTTTGGTACAGTCCAAAAAATCAATTTTCGGATGAAAAACGATGACTCCGGACATGTAGAACGATCCCAAAATGGTCAATATGGATGAAATTTTAACATTTAATCTTTTGACTGTAAATGACTGTTGGATGTGAATTATGACTTTGTCAACTAAAATAAGTGTGTTTAAAGTCATTTCTGTGCCTGAAACGGGTCAAAATTGAAGCTTTTGAGTAAGCAAAACTCTGTAAAAATGGCAATTTTGGTCACTCTGAGGGTTTAAAAAGTGGTTATTCAACATGAGGCACGATCCAATTGACATTTTGAATCATTTTTGGTACAGTCCAAAAAATCAATTTTCGAATGAAAAACGATGACTCCGGACATGTCGAACGATCCCAAAAAGGTCAAAATGGATGAAATTTTAACATTTAATCTTTTGACTGTAAATGACTGTTGGATGTGAATTATGACTTTGTCAACTAAAATAAGTGTGTTTAAAGTCATTTCTGTGCCTGAAACGGGTCAAAATTGAAGCTTTTGAGTAAGCAAAACTCTGTAAAAATGGCAATTTTGGTCACTGTGAGGGTTTAAAAAGTGGTAATTCAACATGAGGCACGATCCAATTGACATTTTGAATCATTTTTGGTACAGTCCAAAAAATCAATTTTCGGATGAAAAACGATGACTCCGGACATGTCGAACGATCCCAAAAAGGTCAAAATGGATGAAATTTTAACATTTAATCTTTTGACTGTAAATGACTGTTGGATGTGAATTATGACTTTGTCAACTAAAATAAGTGTGTTTAAAGTCATTTCTGTGCCTGAAACGGGTCAAAATTGAAGCTTTTGAGTAAGCAAAACTCTGTAAAAATGGCAATTTTGGTCACTCTGAGGGTTTAAAAAGTGGTTATTCAACATGAGGCACGATCCAATTGACATTTTGAATCATTTTTGGTACAGTCCAAAAAATCAATTTTCGAATGAAAAACGATGACTCCGGACATGTCGAACGATCCCAAAAAGGTCAAAATGGATGAAATTTTAACATTTAATCTTTTGACTGTAAATGACTGTTGGATGTGAATTATGACTTTGTCAACTAAAATAAGTGTGTTTAAAGTCATTTCTGTGCCTGAAACGGGTCAAAATTGAAGCTTTTGAGTAAGCAAAACTCTGTAAAAATGGCAATTTTGGTCACTGTGAGGGTTTAAAAAGTGGTTATTCAACATGAGGCACGATCCAATTGACATTTTGAATCATTTTTGGTACAGTCCAAAAAATCAATTTTCGGATGAAAAACGATGACTCCGGACATGTCGAACGATCCCAAAAAGGTCAAAATGGATGAAATTTTAACATTTAATCTTTTGACTGTAAATGACTGTTGGATCTGAATTATGACTTTGTCAACTAAAATAAGTGTGTTTAAAGTCATTTCTGTGCCTGAAACGGGTCAAAATTGAAGCTTTTGAGTAAGCAAAACTCTGTAAAAATTGCAATTTTGGTCACTCTGAGGGTTTAAAAAGTGGTTATTCAACATGAGGCACGATCCAATTGACATTTTGAATCATTTTTGGTACAGTCCAAAAAATCAATTTTCGGATGAAAAACGATGACTCCGGACATGTCGAACGATCCCAAAATGGTCAATATGGATGACATTTTAATATTTAATCTTTTGACTGTAAATGACTGTTGGATGTGAATTATGACTTTGGCAACTAAAATAAGTGTGTTTAAAGTCATTTCTGTGCCTGAAACGGGTCAAAATTGAAGCTTTTGAGTAAGCAAAACTCTGTAAAAATGGCAATTTTGGTCACTCTGAGGGTTTAAAAAGTGGTTATTCAACATGAGGCACGATCCAATTGACATTTTGAATCATTTTTGGTACAGTCAGAAAAATCAATTTTCGGATGAAAAACAATGATTCCGGACATGTCGAACTATCCCAAAATGGTCAATATGGATGAAATTTTAACATTTAATCTTTTGACTGTAAATGACTGTTGGATGTGAATTATGACTTTGTCAACTAAAATAAGTGTGTTTAAAGTCATTTCTGTGCCTGAAACGGGTCAAAATTGAAGCTTTTGAGTAAGCAAAACTCTGTAAAAATGGCAATTTTGGTCACTCTGAGGGTTTAAAAAGTGGTTATTCAACATGAGGCACGATCCAATTGACATTTTGAATCATTTTTGGTACAGTCCAAAAAATCAATTTTCGAATGAAAAACGATGACTCCGGATATGTCGAACGATCCCAAAATGGTCAATATGGATGAAATTTTAACATTTAATCTTTTGACTGTAAATGACTGTTGGATGTGAATTATGACTTTGTCAACTAAAATAAGTGTGTTTAAAGTCTTTTCTGTGCCTGAAACAGGTCAAAATTGAAGCTTTTGAGTAAGCAAAACTCTGTAAAAATGGCAATTTTGGTCACTCTGAGGGTTTAAAAAGTGGTTATTCAACATGAGGCACGATCCAATTGACATTTTGAATCATTTTTGGTACAGTCAAAAAAATCAATTTTCGGATGAAAAACAATGACTCCGGACATGTCGAACTATCCCAAAATGGTCAATATGGATGAAATTTTAACATTTAATCTTTTGACTGTAAATGACTGTTGGATGTGAATTATGACTTTGTCAACTAAAATAAGTGTGTTTAAAGTCATTTCTGTGCCTGAAACGGGTCAAAATTGAAGCTTTTGAGTAAGCAAAACTCTGTAAAAATGGCAATTTTGGTCACTCTGAGGGTTTAAAAAGTGGTTATTCAACATGAGGCACGATCCAATTGACATTTTGAATCATTTTTGGTACAGTCCAAAAAATCAATTTTCGGATGAAAAACGATGACTCCGGACATGTCGAACAATCCCAAAAAGGTCAAAATGGATGAAATTTTAACATTTAATCTTTTGACTGTAAATGACTGTTGGATGTGAATTATGACTTTGTCAACTAAAATAAGTGTGTTTAAAGTCATTTCTGTGCCTGAAACGGGTCAAAATCGAAGCTTTTGAGTAAGCAAAACTCTGTAAAAATGGCAATTTTGGTCACTCTGAGGGTTTAAAAAGTGGTTATTCAACATGAGGCACGATCCAATTGACATTTTGAATCATTTTTGGTACAGTCCAAAAAATCAATTTTCGAATGAAAAACGATGACTCCGGACATGTCGAACGATCCCAAAAAGGTCAAAATGGATGAAATTTTAACATTTAATCTTTTGACTGTAAATGACTGTTGGATGTGAATTATGACTTTGTCAACTAAAATAAGTGTGTTTAAAGTCATTTCTGTGCCTGAAACAGGTCAAAATTGAAGCTTTTGAGTAAGCAAAACTCTGTAAAAATGGCAATTTTGGTCACTGTGAGGGTTTAAAAAGTGGTTATTCAACATGAGGCACGATCCAATTGACATTTTGAATCATTTTTGGTACAGTCCAAAAAATCAATTTTCGGATGAAAAACGATGACTCCGGACATTTCGAACAATCCCAAAAAGGTCAAAATGGATGAAATTTTAACATTTAATCTTTTGACTGTAAATGACTGTTGGATGTGAATTATGACTTTGTCAACTAAAATAAGTGTGTTTAAAGTCATTTCTGTGCCTGAAACGGGTCAAAATTGAAGCTTTTGAGTAAGCAAAACTCTGTAAAAATGGCAATTTTGGTCACTGTGAGGGTTTAAAAAGTGGTTATTCAACATGAGGCACGATCCAATTGACATTTTGAATCATTTTTGGTACAGTCCAAAAAATCAATTTTCGGAGGAAAAACGATGACTCCGGACATGTCGAACTATCCCAAAATGGTCAATATGGATGAAATTTTAACATTTAATCTTTGGACTGTAAATGACTGTTGGATGTGAATTATGACTTTGTCAACTAAAATAAGTGTGTTTAAAGTCATTTATGTGCCTGAAACGGGTCAAAATTGAAGCTTTTGAGTAAGCAAAACTCTGTCAAAATGGCAATTTTGGTCACTCTGAGGGTTTAAAAAGTGGTTATTCAACATGAGGCACGATCCAATTGACATTTTGAATCAATTTTGGTACAGTCCAAAAAATCAATTTTCGGATGAAAAACGATGACTCCGGACATGTAGAACGATCCCAAAATGGTCAATATGGATGAAATTTTAACATTTAATCTTTTGACTGTAAATGACTGTTGGATGTGAATTATGACTTTGTCAACTAAAATAAGTGTGTTTAAAGTCATTTCTGTGCCTGAAACGGGTCAAAATTGAAGCTTTTGAGTAAGCAAAACTCTGTAAAAATGGCAATTTTGGTCACTGTGAGGGTTTAAAAAGTGGTTATTCAACATGAGGCACGATCCAATTGACATATTGAATCATTTTTGGTACAGTCCAAAAAATCAATTTTCGGAGGAAAAACGATGACTCCGGACATGTCGAACTATCCCAAAATGGTCAATATGGATGAAATTTTAACATTTAATCTTTGGACTGTAAATGACTGTTGGATGTGAATTATGACTTTGTCAACTAAAATAAGTGTGTTTAAAGTCATTTCTGTGCCTGAAACGGGTCAAAATTGAAGCTTTTGAGTAAGCAAAACTCTGTCAAAATGGCAATTTTGGTCACTCTGAGGGTTTAAAAAGTGGTTATTCAACATGAGGCACGATCCAATTGACATTTTGAATCAATTTTGGTACAGTCCAAAAAATCAATTTTCGGATGAAAAACGATGACTCCGGACATGTCGAACGATCCCAAAAAGGTCAAAATGGATGAAATTTTAACATTTAATCTTTTGACTGTAAATGACTGTTGGATCTGAATTATGACTTTGTCAACTAAAATAAGTGTGTTTAAAGTCATTTCTGTGCCTGAAACGGGTCAAAATTGAAGCTTTTGAGTAAGCAAAACTCTGTAAAAATGGCAATTTTGGTCACTCTGAGGGTTTAAAAAGTGGTTATTCAACATGAGGCACGATCCAATTGACATTTTGAATCATTTTTGGTACAGTCAAAAAAATCAATTTTCGGATGAAAAACAATGACTCCGGACATGTCGAACTATCCCAAAATGGTCAATATGGATGAAATTTTAACATTTAATCTTTTGACTGTAAATGACTGTTGGATGTGAATTATGACTTTGTCAACTAAAATAAGTGTGTTTAAAGTCATTTCTGTGCCTGAAACGGGTCAAAATTGAAGCTTTTGAGTAAGCAAAACTCTGTAAAAATGGCAATTTTGGTCACTCTGAGGGTTTAAAAAGTGGTTATTCAACATGAGGCACGATCCAATTGACATTTTGAATCATTTTTGGTACAGTCCAAAAAATCAATTTTCGGATGAAAAACGATGACTCCGGACATGTCGAACAATCCCAAAAAGGTCAAAATGGATGAAATTTTAACATTTAATCTTTTGACTGTAAATGACTGTTGGATGTGAATTATGACTTTGTCAACTAAAATAAGTGTGTTTAAAGTCATTTCTGTGCCTGAAACGGGTCAAAATCGAAGCTTTTGAGTAAGCAAAACTCTGTAAAAATGGCAATTTTGGTCACTCTGAGGGTTTAAAAAGTGGTTATTCAACATGAGGCACGATCCAATTGACATTTTGAATCATTTTTGGTACAGTCCAAAAAATCAATTTTCGAATGAAAAACGATGACTCCGGACATGTCGAACGATCCCAAAAAGGTCAAAATGGATGAAATTTTAACATTTAATCTTTTGACTGTAAATGACTGTTGGATGTGAATTATGACTTTGTCAACTAAAATAAGTGTGTTTAAAGTCATTTCTGTGCCTGAAACAGGTCAAAATTGAAGCTTTTGAGTAAGCAAAACTCTGTAAAAATGGCAATTTTGGTCACTGTGAGGGTTTAAAAAGTGGTTATTCAACATGAGGCACGATCCAATTGACATTTTGAATCATTTTTGGTACAGTCCAAAAAATCAATTTTCGGATGAAAAACGATGACTCCGGACATTTCGAACAATCCCAAAAAGGTCAAAATGGATGAAATTTTAACATTTAATCTTTTGACTGTAAATGACTGTTGGATGTGAATTATGACTTTGTCAACTAAAATAAGTGTGTTTAAAGTCATTTCTGTGCCTGAAACGGGTCAAAATTGAAGCTTTTGAGTAAGCAAAACTCTGTAAAAATGGCAATTTTGGTCACTGTGAGGGTTTAAAAAGTGGTTATTCAACATGAGGCACGATCCAATTGACATTTTGAATCATTTTTGGTACAGTCCAAAAAATCAATTTTCGGAGGAAAAACGATGACTCCGGACATGTCGAACTATCCCAAAATGGTCAATATGGATGAAATTTTAACATTTAATCTTTGGACTGTAAATGACTGTTGGATGTGAATTATGACTTTGTCAACTAAAATAAGTGTGTTTAAAGTCATTTATGTGCCTGAAACGGGTCAAAATTGAAGCTTTTGAGTAAGCAAAACTCTGTCAAAATGGCAATTTTGGTCACTCTGAGGGTTTAAAAAGTGGTTATTCAACATGAGGCACGATCCAATTGACATTTTGAATCAATTTTGGTACAGTCCAAAAAATCAATTTTCGGATGAAAAACGATGACTCCGGACATGTAGAACGATCCCAAAATGGTCAATATGGATGAAATTTTAACATTTAATCTTTTGACTGTAAATGACTGTTGGATGTGAATTATGACTTTGTCAACTAAAATAAGTGTGTTTAAAGTCATTTCTGTGCCTGAAACGGGTCAAAATTGAAGCTTTTGAGTAAGCAAAACTCTGTAAAAATGGCAATTTTGGTCACTGTGAGGGTTTAAAAAGTGGTTATTCAACATGAGGCACGATCCAATTGACATATTGAATCATTTTTGGTACAGTCCAAAAAATCAATTTTCGGAGGAAAAACGATGACTCCGGACATGTCGAACTATCCCAAAATGGTCAATATGGATGAAATTTTAACATTTAATCTTTGGACTGTAAATGACTGTTGGATGTGAATTATGACTTTGTCAACTAAAATAAGTGTGTTTAAAGTCATTTCTGTGCCTGAAACGGGTCAAAATTGAAGCTTTTGAGTAAGCAAAACTCTGTCAAAATGGCAATTTTGGTCACTCTGAGGGTTTAAAAAGTGGTTATTCAACATGAGGCACGATCCAATTGACATTTTGAATCAATTTTGGTACAGTCCAAAAAATCAATTTTCGGATGAAAAACGATGACTCCGGACATGTAGAACGATCCCAAAATGGTCAATATGGATGAAATTTTAACATTTAATCTTTTGACTGTAAATGACTGTTGGATGTGAATTATGACTTTGTCAACTAAAATAAGTGTGTTTAAAGTCATTTCTGTGCCTGAAACGGGTCAAAATTGAAGCTTTTGAGTAAGCAAAACTCTGTAAAAATTGCAATTTTGGTCACTCTGAGGGTTTAAAAAGTGGTTATTCAACATGAGGCACGATCCAATTGACATTTTGAATCATTTTTGGTACAGTCCAAAAAATCAATTTTCGAATGAAAAACGATGACTCCGGACATGTCGAACGATCCCAAAAAGGTCAAAATGGATGAAATTTTAACATTTAATCTTTTGACTGTAAATGACTGTTGGATGTGAATTATGACTTTGTCAACTAAAATAAGTGTGTTTAAAGTCATTTCTGTGCCTGAAACGGGTCAAAATTGAAGCTTTTGAGTAAGCAAAACTCTGTAAAAATGGCAATTTTGGTCACTGTGAGGGTTTAAAAAGTGGTTATTCAACATGAGGCACGATCCAATTGACATTTTGAATCATTTTTGGTACAGTCCAAAAAATCAATTTTCGGATGAAAAACGATGACTCCGGACATGTCGAACGATCCCAAAAAGGTCAAAATGGATGAAATTTTAACATTTAATCTTTTGACTGTAAATGACTGTTGGATGTGAATTATGACTTTGTCAACTAAAATAAGTGTGTTTAAAGTCATTTCTGTGCCTGAAACGGGTCAAAATTGAAGCTTTTGAGTAAGCAAAACTCTGTAAAAATGGCAATTTTGGTCACTCTGAGGGTTTAAAAAGTGGTTATTCAACATGAGGCACGATCCAATTGACATTTTGAATCATTTTTGGTACAGTCCAAAAAATCAATTTTCGAATGAAAAACGATGACTCCGGACATGTCGAACGATCCCAAAAAGGTCAAAATGGATGAAATTTTAACATTTAATCTTTTGACTGTAAATGACTGTTGGATGTGAATTATGACTTTGTCAACTAAAATAAGTGTGTTTAAAGTCATTTCTGTGCCTGAAACGGGTCAAAATTGAAGCTTTTGAGTAAGCAAAACTCTGTAAAAATGGCAATTTTGGTCACTCTGAGGGTTTAAAAAGTGGTTATTCAACATGAGGCACGATCCAATTGACATTTTGAATCATTTTTGGTACAGTCCAAAAAATCAATTTTCGGATGAAAAACGATGACTCCGGACATGTCGAACTATCCCAAAATGGTCAATATGGATGAAATTTTAACATTTAATCTTTGGACTGTAAATGACTGTTGGATGTGAATTATGACTTTGTCAACTAAAATAAGTGTGTTTAAAGTCATTTCTGTGCCTGAAACGGGTGAAAATTGAAGCTTTTGAGTAAGCAAAACTCTGTAAAAATGGCAATTTTGGTCACTCTGAGGGTTTAAAAAGTGGTTATTCAACATGAGGCACGATCCAATTGACATTTTGAACCAATTTTGGTACAGTCCAAAAAATCAATTTTCGGATGAAAAACGATGACTCCGGACATGTCGAACGATCCCAAAATGGTCAATATGGATGAAATTTTAACATTTAATCTTTTGACTGTAAATGACTGTTGGATGTGAATTATGACTTTGTCAACTAAAATAAGTGTGTTTAAAGTCATTTCTGTGCCTGAAACGGGTCAAAATTGAAGCTTTTGAGTAAGCAAAACTCTGTAAAAATGGCAATTTTGGTCACTGTGAGGGTTTAAAAAGTGGTAATTCAACATGAGGCACGATCCAATTGACATTTTGAATCATTTTTGGTACAGTCCAAAAAATCAATTTTCGGATGAAAAACGATGACTCCGGACATGTCGAACGATCCCAAAAAGGTCAAAATGGATGAAATTTTAACATTTAATCTTTTGACTGTAAATGACTGTTGGATGTGAATTATGACTTTGTCAACTAAAATAAGTGTGTTTAAAGTCATTTCTGTGCCTGAAACGGGTCAAAATTGAAGCTTTTGAGTAAGCAAAACTCTGTAAAAATTGCAATTTTGGTCACTCTGAGGGTTTAAAAAGTGGTTATTCAACATGAGGCACGATCCAATTGACATTTTGAATCATTTTTGGTACAGTCCAAAAAATCAATTTTCGGATGAAAAACGATGACTCCGGACATGTCGAACCAAAAATGGTCAATATGGATGAAATTTTAACATTTAATCTTTTGACTGTAAATGACTGTTGGATGTGAATTATGACTTTGTCAACTAAAATAAGTGTGTTTAAAGTCATTTCTGTGCCTGAAACGGGTCAAAATTAAAGCTTTTGAGTAAGCAAAACTCTGTAAAAATGGCAATTTTGGTCACTCTGAGGGTTTAAAAAGTGGTTATTCAACATGAGGCACGATCCAATTGACATTTTGAATCATTTTTGGTACAGTCCAAAAAATCCATTTTCGGATGAAAAACGATGACTCCGGATATGTCGAACGATCCCAAAATGGTCAATATGGATGAAATTTTAACATTTAATCTTTTGACTGTAAATGACTGTTGGATGTGAATTATGACTTTGTCAACTAAAATAAGTGTGTTTAAAGTCATTTCTGTGCCTGAAACGGGTCAAAATTGAAGCTTTTGAGTAAGCAAAACTCTGTAAAAATGGCAATTTTGGTCACTCTGAGGGTTTAAAAAGTGGTTATTCAACATGAGGCACGATCCAATTGACATTTTGAATCATTTTTGGTACAGTCCAAAAAATCAATTTTCGGATGAAAAACGATGACTCCGGACATGTAGAACGATCCCAAAATGGTCAATATGGATGAAATTTTAACATTTAATCTTTTGACTGTAAATGACTGTTGGATGTGAATTATGACTTTGTCAACTAAAATAAGTGTGTTTAAAGTCATTTCTGTGCCTGAAACGGGTCAAAATTGAAGCTTTTGAGTAAGCAAAACTCTGTAAAAATGGCAATTTTGGTCACTCTGAGGGTTTAAAAAGTGGTTATTCAACATGAGGCACGATCCAATTGACATTTTGAATCATTTTTGGTACAGTCCAAAAAATCAATTTTCGAATGAAAAACGATGACTCCGGACATGTCGAACGATCCCAAAAAGGTCAAAATGGATGAAATTTTAACATTTAATCTTTTGACTGTAAATGACTGTTGGATGTGAATTATGACTTTGTCAACTAAAATAAGTGTGTTTAAAGTCATTTCTGTGCCTGAAACGGGTCAAAATTGAAGCTTTTGAGTAAGCAAAACTCTGTAAAAATGGCAATTTTGGTCACTGTGAGGGTTTAAAAAGTGGTAATTCAACATGAGGCACGATCCAATTGACATTTTGAATCATTTTTGGTACAGTCCAAAAAATCAATTTTCGGATGAAAAACGATGACTCCGGACATGTCGAACGATCCCAAAAAGGTCAAAATGGATGAAATTTTAACATTTAATCTTTTGACTGTAAATGACTGTTGGATGTGAATTATGACTTTGTCAACTAAAATAAGTGTGTTTAAAGTCATTTCTGTGCCTGAAACGGGTCAAAATTGAAGCTTTTGAGTAAGCAAAACTCTGTAAAAATTGCAATTTTGGTCACTCTGAGGGTTTAAAAAGTGGTTATTCAACATGAGGCACGATCCAATTGACATTTTGAATCATTTTTGGTACAGTCCAAAAAATCAATTTTCGGATGAAAAACGATGACTCCGGACATGTCGAACGATCCCAAAATGGTCAATATGGATGACATTTTAATATTTAATCTTTTGACTGTAAATGACTGTTGGATGTGAGTTATTACTTTTTCAACTAAAATAAGTGTGTTTAAAGTCATTTCTGTGCCTGAAATTGGTCAAAATTGAAGATTTTGAGTAAGCAAAACTCTGTAAAAATGGCAATTTTGGTCACTGTGAGGGTTTAAAAAGTGGTAATTCAACATGAGGCACGATCCAATTGACATTTTGAATCATTTTTGGTACAGTCCAAAAAATCAATTTTCGGATGAAAAACGATGACTCCGGACATGTCGAACGATCCCAAAAAGGTCAAAATGGATGAAATTTTAACATTTAATCTTTTGACTGTAAATGACTGTTGGATCTGAATTATGACTTTGTCAACTAAAATAAGTGTGTTTAAAGTCATTTCTGTGCCTGAAACGGGTCAAAATTGAAGCTTTTGAGTAAGCAAAACTCTGTAAAAATTGCAATTTTGGTCACTCTGAGGGTTTAAAAAGTGGTTATTCAACATGAGGCACGATCCAATTGACATTTTGAATCATTTTTGGTACAGTCCAAAAAATCAATTTTCGGATGAAAAACGATGACTCCGGACATGTCGAACGATCCCAAAATGGTCAATATGGATGACATTTTAATATTTAATCTTTTGACTGTAAATGACTGTTGGA
This sequence comes from Lissotriton vulgaris, assembly GCF_964263255.1. NCBI lineage: Eukaryota > Metazoa > Chordata > Amphibia > Caudata > Salamandridae > Lissotriton > Lissotriton vulgaris. The sequence goes on from NW_028252509.1 coordinate 117,659, forward strand.
TGTGAATTATGACTTTGGCAACTAAAATAAGTGTGTTTAAAGTCATTTCTGTGCCTGAAACGGGTCAAAATTGAAGCTTTTGAGTAAGCAAAACTCTGTAAAAATGGCAATTTTGGTCACTCTGAGGGTTTAAAAAGTGGTTATTCAACATGAGGCACGATCCAATTGACATTTTGAATCATTTTTGGTACAGTCAGAAAAATCAATTTTCGGATGAAAAACAATGATTCCGGACATGTCGAACTATCCCAAAATGGTCAATATGGATGAAATTTTAACATTTAATCTTTTGACTGTAAATGACTGTTGGATGTGAATTATGACTTTGTCAACTAAAATAAGTGTGTTTAAAGTCATTTCTGTGCCTGAAACGGGTCAAAATTGAAGCTTTTGAGTAAGCAAAACTCTGTAAAAATGGCAATTTTGGTCACTCTGAGGGTTTAAAAAGTGGTTATTCAACATGAGGCACGATCCAATTGACATTTTGAATCATTTTTGGTACAGTCCAAAAAATCAATTTTCGAATGAAAAACGATGACTCCGGATATGTCGAACGATCCCAAAATGGTCAATATGGATGAAATTTTAACATTTAATCTTTTGACTGTAAATGACTGTTGGATGTGAATTATGACTTTGTCAACTAAAATACGTGTGTTTAAAGTCTTTTCTGTGCCTGAAACAGGCCAAAATTGAAGCTTTTGAGTAAGCAAAACTCTGTAAAAATGGCAATTTTGGTCACTCTGAGGGTTTAAAAAGTGGTTATTCAACATGAGGCACGATCCAATTGACATTTTGAATCATTTTTGGTACAGTCAAAAAAATCAATTTTCGGATGAAAAACAATGACTCCGGACATGTCGAACTATCCCAAAATGGTCAATATGGATGAAATTTTAACATTTAATCTTTTGACTGTAAATGACTGTTGGATGTGAATTATGACTTTGTCAACTAAAATAAGTGTGTTTAAAGTCATTTCTGTGCCTGAAACGGGTCAAAATTGAAGCTTTTGAGTAAGCAAAACTCTGTAAAAATGGCAATTTTGGTCACTCTGAGGGTTTAAAAAGTGGTTATTCAACATGAGGCACGATCCAATTGACATTTTGAATCATTTTTGGTACAGTCCAAAAAATCAATTTTCGGATGAAAAACGATGACTCCGGACATGTCGAACAATCCCAAAAAGGTCAAAATGGATGAAATTTTAACATTTAATCTTTTGACTGTAAATGACTGTTGGATGTGAATTATGACTTTGTCAACTAAAATAAGTGTGTTTAAAGTCATTTCTGTGCCTGAAACGGGTCAAAATCGAAGCTTTTGAGTAAGCAAAACTCTGTAAAAATGGCAATTTTGGTCACTCTGAGGGTTTAAAAAGTGGTTATTCAACATGAGGCACGATCCAATTGACATTTTGAATCATTTTTGGTACAGTCCAAAAAATCAATTTTCGAATGAAAAACGATGACTCCGGACATGTCGAACGATCCCAAAAAGGTCAAAATGGATGAAATTTTAACATTTAATCTTTTGACTGTAAATGACTGTTGGATGTGAATTATGACTTTGTCAACTAAAATAAGTGTGTTTAAAGTCATTTCTGTGCCTGAAACAGGTCAAAATTGAAGCTTTTGAGTAAGCAAAACTCTGTAAAAATGGCAATTTTGGTCACTGTGAGGGTTTAAAAAGTGGTTATTCAACATGAGGCACGATCCAATTGACATTTTGAATCATTTTTGGTACAGTCCAAAAAATCAATTTTCGGATGAAAAACGATGACTCCGGACATTTCGAACAATCCCAAAAAGGTCAAAATGGATGAAATTTTAACATTTAATCTTTTGACTGTAAATGACTGTTGGATGTGAATTATGACTTTGTTAACTAAAATAAGTGTGTTTAAAGTCATTTCTGTGCCTGAAACGGGTCAAAATTGAAGCTTTTGAGTAAGCAAAACTCTGTAAAAATGGCAATTTTGGTCACTGTGAGGGTTTAAAAAGTGGTTATTCAACATGAGGCACGATCCAATTGACATTTTGAATCATTTTTGGTACAGTCCAAAAAATCAATTTTCGGAGGAAAAACGATGACTCCGGACATGTCGAACTATCCCAAAATGGTCAATATGGATGAAATTTTAACATTTAATCTTTGGACTGTAAATGACTGTTGGATGTGAATTATGACTTTGTCAACTAAAATAAGTGTGTTTAAAGTCATTTATGTGCCTGAAACGGGTCAAAATTGAAGCTTTTGAGTAAGCAAAACTCTGTCAAAATGGCAATTTTGGTCACTCTGAGGGTTTAAAAAGTGGTTATTCAACATGAGGCACGATCCAATTGACATTTTGAATCAATTTTGGTACAGTCCAAAAAATCAATTTTCGGATGAAAAACGATGACTCCGGACATGTAGAACGATCCCAAAATGGTCAATATGGATGAAATTTTAACATTTAATCTTTTGACTGTAAATGACTGTTGGATGTGAATTATGACTTTGTCAACTAAAATAAGTGTGTTTAAAGTCATTTCTGTGCCTGAAACGGGTCAAAATTGAAGCTTTTGAGTAAGCAAAACTCTGTAAAAATGGCAATTTTGGTCACTGTGAGGGTTTAAAAAGTGGTTATTCAACATGAGGCACGATCCAATTGACATATTGAATCATTTTTGGTACAGTCCAAAAAATCAATTTTCGGAGGAAAAACGATGACTCCGGACATGTCGAACTATCCCAAAATGGTCAATATGGATGAAATTTTAACATTTAATCTTTGGACTGTAAATGACTGTTGGATGTGAATTATGACTTTGTCAACTAAAATAAGTGTGTTTAAAGTCATTTCTGTGCCTGAAACGGGTCAAAATTGAAGCTTTTGAGTAAGCAAAACTCTGTCAAAATGGCAATTTTGGTCACTCTGAGGGTTTAAAAAGTGGTTATTCAACATGAGGCACGATCCAATTGACATTTTGAATCAATTTTGGTACAGTCCAAAAAATCAATTTTCGGATGAAAAACGATGACTCCGGACATGTAGAACGATCCCAAAATGGTCAATATGGATGAAATTTTAACATTTAATCTTTTGACTGTAAATGACTGTTGGATGTGAATTATGACTTTGTCAACTAAAATAAGTGTGTTTAAAGTCATTTCTGTGCCTGAAACGGGTCAAAATTGAAGCTTTTGAGTAAGCAAAACTCTGTAAAAATTGCAATTTTGGTCACTCTGAGGGTTTAAAAAGTGGTTATTCAACATGAGGCACGATCCAATTGACATTTTGAATCATTTTTGGTACAGTCCAAAAAATCAATTTTCGAATGAAAAACGATGACTCCGGACATGTCGAACGATCCCAAAAAGGTCAAAATGGATGAAATTTTAACATTTAATCTTTTGACTGTAAATGACTGTTGGATGTGAATTATGACTTTGTCAACTAAAATAAGTGTGTTTAAAGTCATTTCTGTGCCTGAAACGGGTCAAAATTGAAGCTTTTGAGTAAGCAAAACTCTGTAAAAATGGCAATTTTGGTCACTGTGAGGGTTTAAAAAGTGGTTATTCAACATGAGGCACGATCCAATTGACATTTTGAATCATTTTTGGTACAGTCCAAAAAATCAATTTTCGGATGAAAAACGATGACTCCGGACATGTCGAACGATCCCAAAAAGGTCAAAATGGATGAAATTTTAACATTTAATCTTTTGACTGTAAATGACTGTTGGATGTGAATTATGACTTTGTCAACTAAAATAAGTGTGTTTAAAGTCATTTCTGTGCCTGAAACGGGTCAAAATTGAAGCTTTTGAGTAAGCAAAACTCTGTAAAAATGGCAATTTTGGTCACTCTGAGGGTTTAAAAAGTGGTTATTCAACATGAGGCACGATCCAATTGACATTTTGAATCATTTTTGGTACAGTCCAAAAAATCAATTTTCGGATGAAAAACGATGACTCCGGACATGTCGAACGATCCCAAAATGGTCAATATGGATGACATTTTAATATTTAATCTTTTGACTGTAAATGACTGTTGGATGTGAATTATGACTTTGTCAACTAAAATAAGTGTGTTTAAAGTCATTTCTGTGCCTGAAACGGGTCAAAATTGAAGCTTTTGAGTAAGCAAAACTCTGTAAAAATGGCAATTTTGGTCACTCTGAGGGTTTAAAAAGTGGTTATTCAACATGAGGCACGATCCAATTGACATTTTGAATCATTTTTGGTACAGTCCAAAAAATCAATTTTCGGATGAAAAACAATGACTCCGGACATGTCGAACTATCCCAAAATGGTCAATATGGATGAAATTTTAACATTTAATCTTTTGACTGTAAATGACTGTTGGATGTGAATTATGACTTTGTCAACTAAAATAAGTGTGTTTAAAGTCATTTCTGTGCCTGAAACGGGTCAAAATTGAAGCTTTTGAGTAAGCAAAACTCTGTAAAAATGGCAATTTTGGTCACTCTGAGGGTTTAAAAAGTGGTTATTCAACATGAGGCACGATCCAATTGACATTTTGAATCATTTTTGGTACAGTCCAAAAAATCAATTTTCGGATGAAAAACGATGACTCCGGACATGTCGAACGATCCCAAAAAGGTCAAAATGGATGAAATTTTAACATTTAATCTTTTGACTGTAAATGACTGTTGGATGTGAATTATGACTTTGTCAACTAAAATAAGTGTGTTTAAAGTCATTTCTGTGCCTGAAACGGGTCAAAATCGAAGCTTTTGAGTAAGCAAAACTCTGTAAAAATGGCAATTTTTGTCACTGTGAGGGTTTAAAAAGTGGTTATTCAACATGAGGCACGATCCAATTGACATTTTGAATCATTTTTGGTACAGTCCAAAAAATCAATTTTCGAATGAAAAACGATGACTCCGGACATGTCGAACGATCCCAAAAAGGTCAAAATGGATGAAATTTTAACATTTAATCTTTTGACTGTAAATGACTGCTGGATGTGAATTATGACTTTGTCAACTAAAATAAGTGTGTTTAAAGTCATTTCTGTGCCTGAAACGGGTCAAAATTGAAGCTTTTGAGTAAGCAAAACTCTGTAAAAATGGCAATTTTGGTCACTGTGAGGGTTTAAAAAGTGGTTATTCAACATGAGGCACGATCCAATTGACATTTTGAATCATTTTTGGTACAGTCCAAAAAATCAATTTTCGGATGAAAAACGATGACTCCGGACATGTCGAACAATCCCAAAAAGGTCAAAATGGATGAAATTTTAACATTTAATCTTTTGACTGTAAATGACTGTTGGATGTGAATTATGACTTTGTCAACTAAAATAAGTGTGTTTAAAGTCATTTCTGTGCCTGAAACGGGTCAAAATTGAAGCTTTTGAGTAAGCAAAACTCTGTAAAAATGGCAATTTTGGTCACTGTGAGGGTTTAAAAAGTGGTTATTCAACATGAGGCACGATCCAATTGACATTTTGAATCATTTTTGGTACAGTCCAAAAAATCAATTTTCGGAGGAAAAACGATGACTCCGGACATGTCGAACTATCCCAAAATGGTCAATATGGATGAAATTTTAACATTTAATCTTTGGACTGTAAATGACTGTTGGATGTGAATTATGACTTTGTCAACTAAAATAAGTGTGTTTAAAGTCATTTCTGTGCCTGAAACGGGTCAAAATTGAAGCTTTTGAGTAAGCAAAACTCTGTCAAAATGGCAATTTTGGTCACTCTGAGGGTTTAAAAAGTGGTTATTCAACATGAGGCACGATCCAATTGACATTTTGAATAATTTTTGGTACAGTCCAAAAAATCAATTTTCGAATGAAAAACGATGACTCCGGACATGTCGAACGATCCCAAAAAGGTCAAAATGGATGAAATTTTAACATTTAATCTTTTGACTGTAAATGACTGTTGGATGTGAATTATGACTTTGTCAACTAAAATAAGTGTGTTTAAAGTCATTTCTGTGCCTGAAACGGGTCAAAATTGAAGCTTTTGAGTAAGCAAAACTCTGTAAAAATGGCAATTTTGGTCACTCTGAGGGTTTAAAAAGTGGTTATTCAACATGAGGCACGATCCAATTGACATTTTGAATCATTTTTGGTACAGTCCAAAAAATCAATTTTCGGATGAAAAACGATGACTCCGGACATGTCGAACAATCCCAAAAAGGTCAAAATGGATGAAATTTTAACATTTAATCTTTTGACTGTAAATGACTGTTGGATGTGAATTATGACTTTGTCAACTAAAATAAGTGTGTTTAAAGTCATTTCTGTGCCTGAAACGGGTCAAAATTGAAGCTTTTGAGTAAGCAAAACTCTGTAAAAATGGCAATTTTGGTCACTGTGAGGGTTTAAAAAGTGGTTATTCAACATGAGGCACGATCCAATTGACATTTTGAATCATTTTTGGTACAGTCCAAAAAATCAATTTTCGGAGGAAAAACGATGACTCCGGACATGTCGAACTATCCCAAAATGGTCAATATGGATGAAATTTTAACATTTAATCTTTGGACTGTAAATGACTGTTGGATGTGAATTATGACTTTGTCAACTAAAATAAGTGTGTTTAAAGTCATTTCTGTGCCTGAAACGGGTCAAAATTGAAGCTTTTGAGTAAGCAAAACTCTGTCAAAATGGCAATTTTGGTCACTCTGAGGGTTTAAAAAGTGGTTATTCAACATGAGGCACGATCCAATTGACATTTTGAATCAATTTTGGTACAGTCCAAAAAATCAATTTTCGGATGAAAAACGATGACTCCGGACATGTAGAACGATTCCAAAATGGTCAATATGGATGAAATTTTAACATTTAATCTTTTGACTGTAAATGACTGTTGGATGTGAATTATGACTTTGTCAACTAAAATAAGTGTGTTTAAAGTCATTTCTGTGCCTGAAACGGGTCAAAATTGAAGCTTTTGAGTAAGCAAAACTCTGTAAAAATGGCAATTTTGGTCACTGTGAGGGTTTAAAAAGTGGTTATTCAACATGAGGCACGATCCAATTGACATTTTGAATCATTTTTGGTACAGTCCAAAAAATCAATTTTCGGATGAAAAACGATGACTCCGGACATGTCGAACTATCCCAAAATGGTCAATATGGATGAAATTTTAACATTTAATCTTTGGACTGTAAATGACTGTTGGATGTGAATTATGACTTTGTCAACTAAAATAAGTGTGTTTAAAGTCATTTCTGTGCCTGAAACGGGTCAAAATTGAAGCTTTTGAGTAAGCAAAACTCTGTCAAAATGGCAATTTTGGTCACTCTGAGGGTTTAAAAAGTGGTTATTCAACATGAGGCACGATCCAATTGACATTTTGAATCAATTTTGGTACAGTCCAAAAAATCAATTTTCGGATGAAAAACGATGACTCCGGACATGTAGAACGATCCCAAAATGGTCAATATGGATGAAATTTTAACATTTAATCTTTTGACTGTAAATGACTGTTGGATGTGAATTATGACTTTGTCAACTAAAATAAGTGTGTTTAAAGTCATTTCTGTGCCTGAAACGGGTCAAAATTGAAGCTTTTGAGTAAGCAAAACTCTGTAAAAATGGCAATTTTGGTCACTCTGAGGGTTTAAAAAGTGGTTATTCAACATGAGGCACGATCCAATTGACATTTTGAATCATTTTTGGTACAGTCCAAAAAATCAATTTTCGAATGAAAAACGATGACTCCGGACATGTCGAACGATCCCAAAAAGGTCAAAATGGATGAAATTTTAACATTTAATCTTTTGACTGTAAATGACTGTTGGATGTGAATTATGACTTTGTCAACTAAAATAAGTGTGTTTAAAGTCATTTCTGTGCCTGAAACGGGTCAAAATTGAAGCTTTTGAGTAAGCAAAACTCTGTAAAAATGGCAATTTTGGTCACTGTGAGGGTTTAAAAAGTGGTTATTCAACATGAGGCACGATCCAATTGACATTTTGAATCATTTTTGGTACAGTCCAAAAAATCAATTTTCGGATGAAAAACGATGACTCCGGACATGTCGAACGATCCCAAAAAGGTCAAAATGGATGAAATTTTAACATTTAATCTTTTGACTGTAAATGACTGTTGGATGTGAATTATGACTTTGTCAACTAAAATAAGTGTGTTTAAAGTCATTTCTGTGCCTGAAACGGGTCAAAATTGAAGCTTTTGAGTAAGCAAAACTCTGTAAAAATGGCAATTTTGGTCACTCTGAGGGTTTAAAAAGTGGTTATTCAACATGAGGCACGATCCAATTGACATTTTGAATCATTTTTGGTACAGTCCAAAAAATCAATTTTCGAATGAAAAACGATGACTCCGGACATTTCGAACGATCCCAAAAAGGTCAAAATGGATGAAATTTTAACATTTAATCTTTTGACTGTAAATGACTGTTGGATGTGAATTATGACTTTGTCAACTAAAATAAGTGTGTTTAAAGTCATTTCTGTGCCTGAAACGGGTCTAAATTGAAGCTTTTGAGTAAGCAAAACTCTGTAAAAATGGCAATTTTGGTCACTCTGAGGGTTTAAAAAGTGGTTATTCAACATGAGGCACGATCCAATTGACATTTTGAATCATTTTTGGTACAGTCCAAAAAATCAATTTTCGGATGAAAAACGATGACTCCGGACATGTCGAACTATCCCAAAATGGTCAATATGGATGAAATTTTAACATTTAATCTTTGGACTGTAAATGACTGTTGGATGTGAATTATGACTTTGTCAACTAAAATAAGTGTGTTTAAAGTCATTTCTGTGCCTGAAATGGGTCAAAATTGAAGCTTTTGAGTAAGCAAAACTCTGTAAAAATGGCAATTTTGGTCACTCTGAGGGTTTAAAAAGTGCTTATTCAACATGAGGCACGATCCAATTGACATTTTGAATCATTTTTGGTACAGTCCAAAAAATCAATTTTCGGATGAAAAACGATGACTCCGGACATGTCGAACGATCCCAAAATGGTCAATATGGATGACATTTTAATATTTAATCTTTTGACTGTAAATGACTGTTGGATGTGAATTATGACTTTGGCAACTAAAATAAGTGTGTTTAAAGTCATTTCTGTGCCTGAAACGGGTCAAAATTGAAGCATTTGAGTAAGCAAAACTCTGTAAAAATGGCAATTTTTGTCTTTGTGAGGGTTTAAAAAGTGGTTATTCAACATGAGGCACGATCCAATTGACATTTTGAATCATTTTTGGTACAGTCCAAAAAATCAATTTTCGGATGAAAAACGATGACTCCGGACATGTCGAACGATCCCAAAAAGGTCAAAATGGATGAAATTTTAACATTTAATCTTTTGACTGTAAATGACTGTTGGATGTGAATTATGACTTTGTCAACTAAAATAAGTGTGTTTAAAGTCATTTCTGTGCCTGAAACGGGTCAAAATTGAAGCTTTTGAGTAAGCAAAACTCTGTTAAAATGGCAATTTTGGTCACTGTGAGGGTTTAAAAAGTGGTTATTCAACATGAGGCACGATCCAATTGACATTTTGAATCATTTTTGGTACAGTCCAAAAAATCAATTTTCGGATGAAAAACGATGACTCCGGACATGTCGAACTATCCCAAAATGGTCAATATGGATGAAATTTTAACATTTAATCTTTTGACTGTAAATGACTGTTGGATGTGAATTATGACTTTGTCAACTAAAATAAGTGTGTTTAAAGTCATTTCTGTGCCTGAAACGGGTCAAAATTGAAGCTTTTGAGTAAGCAAAACTCTGTAAAAATGGCAATTTTGGTCACTGTGAGGGTTTAAAAAGTGGTTATTCAACATGAGGCACGATCCAATTGACATTTTGAATCATTTTTGGTACAGTCCAAAAAATCAATTTTCGGATGAAAAACGATGACTCCGGACATGTCGAACTATCCCAAAATGGTCAATATGGATGAAATTTTAACATTTAATCTTTTGACTGTAAATGACTGTTGGATGTGAATTATGACTTTGTCAACTAAAATAAGTGTGTTTAAAGTCATTTCTGTGCCTGAAACGGGTCAAAATTGAAGCTTTTGAGTAAGCAAAACTCTGTAAAAATGGCAATTTTGGTCACTCTGAGGGTTTAAAAAGTGGTTATTCAACATGAGGCACGATCCAATTGACATTTTGAATCATTTTTGGTACAGTCCAAAAAATCAATTTTCGAATGAAAAACGATGACTCCGGACATGTCGAACGATCCCAAAAAGGTCAAAATGGATGAAATTTTAACATTTAATCTTTTGACTGTAAATGACTGTTGGATGTGAATTATGACTTTGTCAACTAAAATAAGTGTGTTTAAAGTCATTTCTGTGCCTGAAACGGGTCAAAATTGAAGCTTTTGAGTAAGCAAAACTCTGTTAAAATGGCAATTTTGGTCACTGTGAGGGTTTAAAAAGTGGTTATTCAACATGAGGCACGATCCAATTGACATTTTGAATCATTTTTGGTACAGTCCAAAAAATCAATTTTTGGATGAAAAACGATGACTCCGGACATGTCGAACTATCCCAAAATGGTCAATATGGATGAAATTTTAACATTCATCTTTTGACTCTAAATGGCTGTTAGATGTGAATTATGACTTTGTCAACTAAAATAAGTGTGTTTAAAGTCATTTCTGTGCCTGAAACGGGTCAAAATTGAAGCTTTTGAGTAAGCAAAACTCTGTAAAAATGGCAATTTTGGTCACTCTGAGGGTCTAAAAAGTGGTTATTCAACATGAGGCACGATCCAATTGACATTTTGAATCATTTTTGGTACAGTCCAAAAAATCAATTTTCGGATGAAAAACGATGACTCCGGACATGTCGAACTATCCCAAAATGGTCAATATGGATGAAATTTTAACATTCAATCTTTTGACTCTAAATGGCTGTTGGATGTGAATTATGACTTTGTCAACTAAAATAAGTGTGTTTAAAGTCATTTCTGTGCCTGAAACGGGTCAAAATTGAAGCTTTTGAGTAAGCAAAACTCTGTAAAAATGGCAATTTTGGTCACTCTGAGGGTTTAAAAAGTGGTTATTCAACATGAGGCACGATCCAATTGACATTTTGAATCATTTTTGGTACAGTCCAAAAAATCAATTTTCGGATGAAAAACAATGACTCCGGACATGTCGAACTATCCCAAAATGGTCAATATGGATGAAATTTTAACATTTAATCTTTTGACTGTAAATGACTGTTGGATGTGAATTATGACTTTGTCAACTAAAATAAGTGTGTTTAAAGTCATTTCTGTGCCTGAAACGGGTCAAAATTGAAGCTTTTGAGTAAGCAAAACTCTGTAAAAATGGCAATTTTGGTCACTCTGAGGGTTTAAAAAGTGGTTATTCAACATGAGGCACGATCCAATTGACATTTTGAATCATTTTTGGTACAGTCCAAAAAATCAATTTTCGGATGAAAAACGATGACTCCGGACATGTCGAACAATCCCAAAAAGGTCAAAATGGATGAAATTTTAACATTTAATCTTTTGACTGTAAATGACTGTTGGATGTGAATTATGACTTTGTCAACTAAAATAAGTGTGTTTAAAGTCATTTCTGTGCCTGAAACGGGTCAAAATCGAAGCTTTTGAGTAAGCAAAACTCTGTAAAAATGGCAATTTTTGTCACTGTGAGGGTTTAAAAAGTGGTTATTCAACATGAGGCACGATCCAATTGACATTTTGAATCATTTTTGGTACAGTCCAAAAAATCAATTTTCGAATGAAAAACGATGACTCCGGACATGTCGAACGATCCCAAAAAGGTCAAAATGGATGAAATTTTAACATTTAATCTTTTGACTGTAAATGACTGTTGGATGTGAATTATGACTTTGTCAACTAAAATAAGTGTGTTTAAAGTCATTTCTGTGCCTGAAACGGGTCAAAATTGAAGCTTTTGAGTAAGCAAAACTCTGTAAAAATGGCAATTTTGGTCACTGTGAGGGTTTAAAAAGTGGTAATTCAACATGAGGCACGATCCAATTGACATTTTGAATCATTTTTGGTACAGTCCAAAAAATCAATTTTCGGATGAAAAACGATGACTCCGGACATGTCGAACGATCCCAAAAAGGTCAAAATGGATGAAATTTTAACATTTATTCTTTTGACTGTAAATTACTGTTGGATGTGAATTATGACTTTGTCAACTAAAATAAGTGTGTTTAAAGTCATTTCTGTGCCTGAAACGGGTCAAAATTGAAGCTTTTGAGTAAGCAAAACTCTGTAAAAATGGCAATTTTGGTCACTCTGAGGGTTTAAAAAGTGGTTATTCAACATGAGGCACGATCCAATTGACATTTTGAATCATTTTTGGTACAGTCCAAAAAATCAATTTTCGAATGAAAAACGATGACTCCGGACATGTCGAACGATCCCAAAAAGGTCAAAATGGATGAAATTTTAACATTTAATCTTTTGACTGTAAATGACTGTTGGATGTGAATTATGACTTTGTCAACTAAAGTAAGTGTGTTTAAAGTCATTTCTGTGCCTGAAACGGGTCAAAATATAAGCTTTTGAGTAAGCAAAACTCTGTAAAAATGGCAATTTTGGTCACTGTGAGGGTTTAAAAAGTGGTTATTCAACATGAGGCACGATCCAATTGACATTTTGAATCATTTTTGGTACAGTCCAAAAAATCAATTTTCGGATGAAAAACGATGACTCCGGACATGTCGAACGATCCCAAAAAGGTCAAAATGGATGAAATTTTAACATTTAATCTTTTGACTGTAAATGACTGTTGGATCTGAATTATGACTTTGTCAACTAAAATAAGTGTGTTTAAAGTCATTTCTGTGCCTGAAACGGGTCAAAATTGAAGCTTTTGAGTAAGCAAAACTCTGTAAAAATGGCAATTTTGGTCACTCTGAGGGTTTAAAAAGTGGTTATTCAACATGAGGCACGATCCAATTGACATTTTGAATCATTTTTGGTACAGTCCAAAAAATCAATTTTCGGATGAAAAACGATGACTCCGGACATGTCGAACCAAAAATGGTCAATATGGATGAAATTTTAACATTTAATCTTTTGACTGTAAATGACTGTTGGATGTGAATTATGACTTTGTCAACTAAAATAAGTGTGTTTAAAGTCATTTCTGTGCCTGAAACGGGTCAAAATTGAAGCTTTTGAGTAAGCAAAACTCTGTAAAAATGGCAATTTTGGTCACTCTGAGGGTTTAAAAAGTGGTTATTCAACATGAGGCACGATCCAATTGACATTTTGAATCATTTTTGGTACAGTCCAAAAAATCAATTTTCAGATGAAAAACGATGACTCCGGATATGTCGAACGATCCCAAAATGGTCAATATGGATGAAATTTTAACATTTAATCTTTTGACTGTAAATGACTGTTGGATGTGAATTATGACTTTGTCAACTAAAATAAGTGTGTTTAAAGTCATTTCTGTGCCTGAAACGGGTCAAAATTGAAGCTTTTGAGTAAGCAAAACTCTGTAAAAATGGCAATTTTGGTCACTCTGAGGGTTTAAAAAGTGGTTATTCAACATGAGGCACGATCCAATTGACATTTTGAATCATTTTTGGTACAGTCAAAAAAATCAATTTTCGGATGAAAAACAATGACTCCAGACATGTCGAACTATCCCAAAATGGTCAATATGGATGAAATTTTAACATTTAATCTTTTGACTGTAAATGACTGTTGGATGTGAATTATGACTTTGTCAACTAAAATAGGTGTGTTTAAAGTCATTTCTGTGCCTGAAACGGGTCAAAATTGAAGCTTTTGAGTAAGCAAAACTCTGTAAAAATGGCAATTTTGGTCACTCTGAGGGTTTAAAAAGTGGTTATTCAACATGAGGCACGATCCAATTGACATTTTGAATCATTTTTTGTACAGTCCAAAAAATCAATTTTCGGATGAAAAACGATGACTCCGGACATGTCGAACAATCCCAAAAAGGTCAAAATGGATGAAATTTTAACATTTAATCTTTTGACTGTAAATGACTGTTGGATGTGAATTATGACTTTGTCAACTAAAATAAGTGTGTTTAAAGTCATTTCTGTGCCTGAAACGGGTCAAAATTGAAGCTTTTGAGTAAGCAAAACTCTGTAAAAATGGCAATTTTGGTCACTGTGAGGGTTTAAAAAGTGGTTATTCAACATGAGGCACGATCCAATTGACATTTTGAATCATTTTTGGTACAGTCCAAAAAATCAATTTTCGGATGAAAAACGATGACTCCGGACATGTCGAACACTCCCAAAAAGGTCAAAATGGATGAAATTTTAACATTTAATCTTTTGACTGTAAATGACTGTTGGATGTGAATTATGACTTTGTCAACTAAAATAAGTGTGTTTGAAGTCATTTCTGTGCCTGAAACGGGTCAAAATTGAAGCTTTTGAGTAAGCAAAACTCTGTAAAAATGGCAATTTTGGTCACTGTGAGGGTTTAAAAAGTGGTTATTCAACATGAGGCACGATCCAATTGACATTTTGAATCATTTTTGGTACAGTCCAAAAAATCAATTTTCGGAGGAAAAACGATGACTCCGGACATGTCGAACTATCCCAAAATGGTCAATATGGATGAAATTTTAACATTTAATCTTTGGACTGTAAATGACTGTTGGATGTGAATTATGACTTTGTCAACTAAAATAAGTGTGTTTAAAGTCATTTCTGTGCCTGAAACGGGTCAAAATTGAAGCTTTTGAGTAAGCAAAACTCTGTCAAAATGGCAATTTTGGTCACTCTGAGGGTTTAAAAAGTGGTTATTCAACATGAGGCACGATCCAATTGACATTTTGAATCAATTTTGGTACAGTCCAAAAAATCAATTTTCGGATGAAAAACGATGACTCCGGACATGTAGAACGATCCCAAAATGGTCAATATGGATGAAATTTTAACATTTAATCTTTTGACTGTAAATGACTGTTGGATGTGAATTATGACTTTGTCAACTAAAATAAGTGTGTTTAAAGTCATTTCTGTGCCTGAAACGGGTCAAAATTGAAGCTTTTGAGTAAGCAAAACTCTGTAAAAATGGCAATTTTGGTCACTCTGAGGGTTTAAAAAGTGGTTATTCAACATGAGGCACGATCCAATTGACATTTTGAATCATTTTTGGTACAGTCCAAAAAATCAATTTTCGAATGAAAAACGATGACTCCGGATATGTCGAACGATCCCAAAATGGTCAATATGGATGAAATTTTAACATTTAATCTTTTGACTGTAAATGACTGTTGGATGTGAATTATGACTTTGTCAACTAAAATAAGTGTGTTTAAAGTCATTTCTGTGCCTGAAACGGGTCAAAATTGAAGCTTTTGAGTAAGCAAAACTCTGTAAAAATGGCAATTTTGGTCACTCTGAGGGTTTAAAAAGTGGTTATTCAACATGAGGCACGATCCAATTGACATTTTGAATCATTTTTGGTACAGTCAAAAAAATCAATTTTCGGATGAAAAACAATGACTCCGGACATGTCGAACTATCCCAAAATGGTCAATATGGATGAAATTTTAACATTTAATCTTTTGACTGTAAATGACTGTTGGATGTGAATTATGACTTTGTCAACTAAAATAAGTGTGTTTAAAGTCATTTCTGTGCCTGAAACGGGTCAAAATTGAAGCTTTTGAGTAAGCAAAACTCTGTAAAAATGGCAATTTTGGTCACTCTGAGGGTTTAAAAAGTGGTTATTCAACATGAGGCACGATCCAATTGACATTTTGAATCATTTTTGGTACAGTCCAAAAAATCAATTTTCGGATGAAAAACGATGACTCCGGACATGTCGAACAATCCCAAAAAGGTCAAAATGGATGAAATTTTAACATTTAATCTTTTGACTGTAAATGACTGTTGGATGTGAATTATGACTTTGTCAACTAAAATAAGTGTGTTTAAAGTCATTTCTGTGCCTGAAACGGGTCAAAATCGAAGCTTTTGAGTAAGCAAAACTCTGTAAAAATGGCAATTTTTGTCACTGTGAGGGTTTAAAAAGTGGTTATTCAACATGAGGCACGATCCAATTGACATTTTGAATCATTTTTGGTACAGTCCAAAAAATCAATTTTCAAATGAAAAACGATGACTCCGGACATGTCGAACGATCCCAAAAAGGTCAAAATGGATGAAATTTTAACATTTAATCTTTTGACTGTAAATGACTGTTGGATGTGAATTATGACTTTGTCAACTAAAATAAGTGTGTTTAAAGTCATTTCTGTGCCTGAAACGGGTCAAAATTGAAGCTTTTGAGTAAGCAAAACTCTGTAAAAATGGCAATTTTGGTCACTGTGAGGGTTTAAAAAGTGGTTATTCAACATGAGGCACGATCCAATTGACATTTTGAATCATTTTTGGTACAGTCCAAAAAATCAATTTTCGAATGAAAAACGATGACTCCGGACATGTCGAACGATCCCAAAAAGGTCAAAATGGATGAAATTTTAACATTTAATCTTTTGACTGTAAATGACTGTTGGATGTGAATTATGACTTTGTCAACTAAAGTAAGTGTGTTTAAAGTCATTTCTGTGCCTGAAACGGGTCAAAATTGAAGCTTTTGAGTAAGCAAAACTCTGTAAAAATGGCAATTTTGGTCACTGTGAGGGTTTAAAAAGTGGTAATTCAACATGAGGCACGATCCAATTGACATTTTGAATCATTTTTGGTACAGTCCAAAAAATCAATTTTCGGATGAAAAACGATGACTCCGGACATGTCGAACGATCCCAAAAAGGTCAAAATGGATGAAATTTTAACATTTATTCTTTTGACTGTAAATTACTGTTGGATGTGAATTATGACTTTGTCAACTAAAATAAGTGTGTTTAAAGTCATTTCTGTGCCTGAAACGGGTCAAAATTGAAGCTTTTGAGTAAGCAAAACTCTGTAAAAATGGCAATTTTGGTCACTCTGAGGGTTTAAAAAGTGGTTATTCAACATGAGGCACGATCCAATTGACATTTTGAATCATTTTTGGTACAGTCCAAAAAATCAATTTTCGAACGAAAAACGATGACTCCGGACATGTCGAACGATCCCAAAAAGGTCAAAATGGATGAAATTTTAACATTTAATCTTTTGACTGTAAATGACTGTTGGATGTGAATTATGACTTTGTCAACTAAAATAAGTGTGTTTAAAGTCATTTCTGTGCCTGAAACGGGTCAAAATTGAAGCTTTTGAGTAAGCAAAACTCTGTAAAAATGGCAATTTTGGTCACTCTGAGGGTTTAAAAAGTGGTTATTCAACATGAGGCACGATCCAATTGACATTTTGAATCATTTTTGGTACAGTCCAAAAAATCAATTTTCAGATGAAAAACGATGACTCCGGATATGTCGAACGATCCCAAAATGGTCAATATGGATGAAATTTTAACATTTAATCTTTTGACTGTAAATGACTGTTGGATGTGAATTATGACTTTGTCAACTAAAATAAGTGTGTTTAAAGTCATTTCTGTGCCTGAAACGGGTCAAAATTGAAGCTTTTGAGTAAGCAAAACTCTGTAAAAATGGCAATTTTGGTCACTCTGAGGGTTTAAAAAGTGGTTATTCAACATGAGGCACGATCCAATTGACATTTTGAATCATTTTTGGTACAGTCAAAAAAATCAATTTTCGGATGAAAAACAATGACTCCGGACATGTCGAACTATCCCAAAATGGTCAATATGGATGAAATTTTAACATTTAATCTTTTGACTGTAAATGACTGTTGGATGTGAATTATGACTTTGTCAACTAAAATAGGTGTGTTTGAAGTCATTTCTGTGCCTGAAACGGGTCAAAATTGAAGCTTTTGAGTAAGCAAAACTCTGTAAAAATGGCAATTTTGGTCACTCTGAGGGTTTAAAAAGTGGTTATTCAACATGAGGCACGATCCAATTGACATTTTGAATCATTTTTGGTACAGTCCAAAAAATCAATTTTCGGATGAAAAACGATGACTCCGGACATGTCGAACAATCCCAAAAAGGTCAAAATGGATGAAATTTTAACATTTAATCTTTTGACTGTAAATGACTGTTGGATGTGAATTATGACTTTGTCAACTAAAATAAGTGTGTTTAAAGTCATTTCTGTGCCTGAAACGGGTCAAAATTGAAGCTTTTGAGTAAGCAAAACTCTGTAAAAATGGCAATTTTGGTCACTGTGAGGGTTTAAAAAGTGGTTATTCAACATGAGGCACGATCCAATTGACATTTTGAATCATTTTTGGTACAGTCCAAAAAATCAATTTTCGGATGAAAAACGATGACTCCGGACATGTCGAACACTCCCAAAAAGGTCAAAATGGATGAAATTTTAACATTTAATCTTTTGACTGTAAATGACTGTTGGATGTGAATTATGACTTTGTCAACTAAAATAAGTGTGTTTGAAGTCATTTCTGTGCCTGAAACGGGTCAAAATTGAAGCTTTTGAGTAAGCAAAACTCTGTAAAAATGGCAATTTTGGTCACTGTGAGGGTTTAAAAAGTGGTTATTCAACATGAGGCACGATCCAATTGACATTTTGAATCATTTTTGGTACAGTCCAAAAAATCAATTTTCGGAGGAAAAACGATGACTCCGGACATGTAGAACGATCCCAAAATGGTCAATATGGATGAAATTTTAACATTTAATCTTTTGACTGTAAATGACTGTTGGATGTGAATTATGACTTTGTCAACTAAAATAAGTGTGTTTAAAGT
This sequence comes from Lissotriton vulgaris, assembly GCF_964263255.1. NCBI lineage: Eukaryota > Metazoa > Chordata > Amphibia > Caudata > Salamandridae > Lissotriton > Lissotriton vulgaris. The sequence continues at coordinate 136,357 of NW_028252509.1, forward strand.
CATTTCTGTGCCTGAAACGGGTCAAAATTGAAGCTTTTGAGTAAGCAAAACTCTGTAAAAATGGCAATTTTGGTCACTCTGAGGGTTTAAAAAGTGGTTATTCAACATGAGGCACGATCCAATTGACATTTTGAATCATTTTTGGTACAGTCCAAAAAATCAATTTTCGAATGAAAAACGATGACTCCGGATATGTCGAACGATCCCAAAATGGTCAATATGGATGAAATTTTAACATTTAATCTTTTGACTGTAAATGACTGTTGGATGTGAATTATGACTTTGTCAACTAAAATAAGTGTGTTTAAAGTCATTTCTGTGCCTGAAACGGGTCAAAATTGAAGCTTTTGAGTAAGCAAAACTCTGTAAAAATGGCAATTTTGGTCACTCTGAGGGTTTAAAAAGTGGTTATTCAACATGAGGCACGATCCAATTGACATTTTGAATCATTTTTGGTACAGTCAAAAAAATCAATTTTCGGATGAAAAACAATGACTCCGGACATGTCGAACTATCCCAAAATGGTCAATATGGATGAAATTTTAACATTTAATCTTTTGACTGTAAATGACTGTTGGATGTGAATTATGACTTTGTCAACTAAAATAAGTGTGTTTAAAGTCATTTCTGTGCCTGAAACGGGTCAAAATTGAAGCTTTTGAGTAAGCAAAACTCTGTAAAAATGGCAATTTTGGTCACTCTGAGGGTTTAAAAAGTGGTTATTCAACATGAGGCACGATCCAATTGACATTTTGAATCATTTTTGGTACAGTCCAAAAAATCAATTTTCGGATGAAAAACGATGACTCCGGACATGTCGAACAATCCCAAAAAGGTCAAAATGGATGAAATTTTAACATTTAATCTTTTGACTGTAAATGACTGTTGGATGTGAATTATGACTTTGTCAACTAAAATAAGTGTGTTTAAAGTCATTTCTGTGCCTGAAACGGGTCAAAATCGAAGCTTTTGAGTAAGCAAAACTCTGTAAAAATGGCAATTTTTGTCACTGTGAGGGTTTAAAAAGTGGTTATTCAACATGAGGCACGATCCAATTGACATTTTGAATCATTTTTGGTACAGTCCAAAAAATCAATTTTCAAATGAAAAACGATGACTCCGGACATGTCGAACGATCCCAAAAAGGTCAAAATGGATGAAATTTTAACATTTAATCTTTTGACTGTAAATGACTGTTGGATGTGAATTATGACTTTGTCAACTAAAATAAGTGTGTTTAAAGTCATTTCTGTGCCTGAAACGGGTCAAAATTGAAGCTTTTGAGTAAGCAAAACTCTGTAAAAATGGCAATTTTGGTCACTGTGAGGGTTTAAAAAGTGGTTATTCAACATGAGGCACGATCCAATTGACATTTTGAATCATTTTTGGTACAGTCCAAAAAATCAATTTTCGGATGAAAAACGATGACTCCGGACATGTCGAACAATCCCAAAAAGGTCAAAATGGATGAAATTTTAACATTTAATCTTTTGACTGTAAATGACTGTTGGATGTGAATTATGACTTTGTCAACTAAAATAAGTGTGTTTAAAGTCATTTCTGTGCCTGAAACGGGTCAAAATTGAAGCTTTTGAGTAAGCAAAACTCTGTAAAAATGGCAATTTTGGTCACTGTGAGGGTTTAAAAAGTGGTTATTCAACATGAGGCACGATCCAATTGACATTTTGAATCATTTTTGGTACAGTCCAAAAAATCAATTTTCGGAGGAAAAACGATGACTCCGGACATGTCGAACTATCCCAAAATGGTCAATATGGATGAAATTTTAACATTTAATCTTTGGACTGTAAATGACTGTTGGATGTGAATTATGACTTTGTCAACTAAAATAAGTGTGTTTAAAGTCATTTCTGTGCCTGAAACGGGTCAAAATTGAAGCTTTTGAGTAAGCAAAACTCTGTCAAAATGGCAATTTTGGTCACTCTGAGGGTTTAAAAAGTGGTTATTCAACATGAGGCACGATCCAATTGACATTTTGAATCAATTTTGGTACAGTCCAAAAAATCAATTTTCGGATGAAAAACGATGACTCCGGACATGTAGAACGATCCCAAAATGGTCAATATGGATGAAATTTTAACATTTAATCTTTTGACTGTAAATGACTGTTGGATGTGAATTATGACTTTGTCAACTAAAATAAGTGTGTTTAAAGTCATTTCTGTGCCTGAAACGGGTCAAAATTGAAGCTTTTGAGTAAGCAAAACTCTGTAAAAATGGCAATTTTGGTCACTCTGAGGGTTTAAAAAGTGGTTATTCAACATGAGGCACGATCCAATTGACATTTTTAATCATTTTTGGTACAGTCCAAAAAATCAATTTTCGAATGAAAAACGATGACTCCGGACATGTCGAACGATCCCAAAAAGGTCAAAATGGATGAAATTTTAACATTTAATCTTTTGACTGTAAATGACTGTTGGATGTGAATTATGACTTTGTCAACTAAAATAAGTGTGTTTAAAGTCATTTCTGTGCCTGAAACAGGTCAAAATTGAAGCTTTTGAGTAAGCAAAACTCTGTAAAAATGGCAATTTTGGTCACTGTGAGGGTTTAAAAAGTGGTTATTCAACATGAGGCACGATCCAATTGACATTTTGAATCATTTTTGGTACAGTCCAAAAAATCAATTTTCGGATGAAAAACGATGACTCCGGACATGTCGAACAATCCCAAAAAGGTCAAAATGGATGAAATTTTAACATTTAATCTTTTGACTGTAAATGACTGTTGGATGTGAATTATGACTTTGTCAACTAAAATAAGTGTGTTTAAAGTCATTTCTGTGCCTGAAACGGGTCAAAATTGAAGCTTTTGAGTAAGTAAAACTCTGTAAAAATGGCAATTTTGGTCACTGTGAGGGTTTAAAAAGTGGTTATTCAACATGAGGCACGATCCAATTGACATTTTGAATCATTTTTGGTACAGTCCAAAAAATCAATTTTCGGAGGAAAAACGATGACTCCGGACATGTCGAACTATCCCAAAATGGTCAATATGGATGAAATTTTAACATTTAATCTTTGGACTGTAAATGACTGTTGGATGTGAATTATGACTTTGTCAACTAAAATAAGTGTGTTTAAAGTCATTTCTGTGCCTGAAACGGGTCAAAATTGAAGCTTTTGAGTAAGCAAAACTCTGTCAAAATGGCAATTTTGGTCACTCTGAGGGTTTAAAAAGTGGTTATTCAACATGAGGCACGATCCAATTGACATTTTGAATCAATTTTGGTACAGTCCAAAAAATCAATTTTCGGATGAAAAACGATGACTCCGGACATGTAGAACGATCCCAAAATGGTCAATATGGATGAAATTTTAACATTTAATCTTTTGACTGTAAATGACTGTTGGATGTGAATTATGACTTTGTCAACTAAAATAAGTGTGTTTAAAGTCATTTCTGTGCCTGAAACGGGTCAAAATTGAAGCTTTTGAGTAAGCAAAACTCTGTAAAAATGGCAATTTTGGTCACTGTGAGGGTTTAAAAAGTGGTTATTCAACATGAGACACGATCCAATTGACATATTGAATCATTTTTGGTACAGTCCAAAAAATCAATTTTCGGAGGAAAAACGATGACTCCGGACATGTCGAACTATCCCAAAATGGTCAATATGGATGAAATTTTAACATTTAATCTTTGGACTGTAAATGACTGTTGGATGTGAATTATGACTTTGTCAACTAAAATAAGTGTGTTTAAAGTCATTTCTGTGCCTGAAACGGGTCAGAATTGAAGCTTTTGAGTAAGCAAAACTCTGTCAAAATGGCAATTTTGGTCACTCTGAGGGTTTAAAAAGTGGTTATTCAACATGAGGCACGATCCAATTGACATTTTGAATCAATTTTGGTACAGTCCAAAAAATCAATTTTCGGATGAAAAACGATGACTCCGGACATGTAGAACGATCCCAAAATGGTCAATATGGATGAAATTTTAACATTTAATCTTTTGACTGTAAATGACTGTTGGATGTGAATTATGACTTTGTCAACTAAAATAAGTGTGCTTAAAGTCATTTCTGTGCCTGAAACGGGTCAAAATTGAAGCTTTTGAGTAAGCAAAACTCTGTAAAAATTGCAATTTTGGTCACTCTGAGGGTTTAAAAAGTGGTTATTCAACACGAGGCACGATCCAATTGACATTTTGAATCATTTTTGGTACAGTCCAAAAAATCAATTTTCGAATGAAAAACGATGACTCCGGACATGTCGAACGATCCCAAAAAGGTCAAAATGGATGAAATTTTAACATTTAATCTTTTGACTGTAAATGACTGTTGGATGTGAATTATGACTTTGTCAACTAAAATAAGTGTGTTTAAAGTCATTTCTGTGCCTGAAACGGGTCAAAATTGAAGCTTTTGAGTAAGCAAAACTCTGTAAAAATGACAATTTTGGTCACTGTGAGGGTTTAAAAAGTGGTTATTCAACATGAGGCACGATCCAATTGACATTTTGAATCATTTTTGGTACAGTCCAAAAAATCAATTTTCGGATGAAAAACGATGACTCCGGACATGTCGAACGATCCCAAAAAGGTCAAAATGGATGAAATTTTAACATTTAATCTTTTGACTGTAAATGACTGTTGGATGTGAATTATGACTTTGTCAACTAAAATAAGTGTGTTTAAAGTCATTTCTGTGCCTGAAACGGGTCAAAATTGAAGCTTTTGAGTAAGCAAAACTCTGTAAAAATGGCAATTTTGGTCACTCTGAGGGTTTAAAAAGTGGTTATTCAACATGAGGCACGATCCAATTGACATTTTGAATCATTTTTGGTACAGTCCAAAAAATCAATTTTCGAATGAAAAACGATGACTCCGGACATGTCGAACGATCCCAAAAAGGTCAAAATGGATGAAATTTTAACATTTAATCTTTTGACTGTAAATGACTGTTGGATGTGAATTATGACTTTGTCAACTAAAATAAGTGTGTTTAAAGTCATTTCTGTGCCTGAAACGGGTCAAAATTGAAGCTTTTGAGTAAGCAAAACTCTGTCAAAATGGCAATTTTGGTCACTCTGAGGGTTTAAAAAGTGGTTATTCAACATGAGGCACGATCCAATTGACATTTTGAATCAATTTTGGTACAGTCCAAAAAATCAATTTTCGGATGAAAAACGATGACTCCGGACATGTAGAACGATCCCAAAATGGTCAATATGGATGAAATTTTAACATTTAATCTTTTGACTGTAAATGACTGTTGGATGTGAATTATGACTTTGTCAACTAAAATAAGTGTGTTTAAAGTCATTTCTGTGCCTGAAACGGGTCAAAATTGAAGCTTTTGAGTAAGCAAAACTCTGTAAAAATGGCAATTTTGGTCACTGTGAGGGTTTAAAAAGTGGTTATTCAACATGAGGCACGATCCAATTGACATATTGAATCATTTTTGGTACAGTCCAAAAAATCAATTTTCGGAGGAAAAACGATGACTCCGGACATGTCGAACTATCCCAAAATGGTCAATATGGATGAAATTTTAACATTTAATCTTTGGACTGTAAATGACTGTTGGATGTGAATTATGACTTTGTCAACTAAAATAAGTGTGTTTAAAGTCATTTCTGTGCCTGAAACGGGTCAAAATTGAAGCTTTTGAGTAAGCAAAACTCTGTCAAAATGGCAATTTTGGTCACTCTGAGGGTTTAAAAAGTGGTTATTCAACATGAGGCACGATCCAATTGACATTTTGAATCAATTTTGGTACAGTCCAAAAAATCAATTTTCGGATGAAAAACGATGACTCCGGACATGTAGAACGATCCCAAAATGGTCAATATGGATGAAATTTTAACATTTAATCTTTTGACTGTAAATGACTGTTGGATGTGAATTATGACTTTGTCAACTAAAATAAGTGTGTTTAAAGTCATTTCTGTGCCTGAAACGGGTCAAAATTGAAGCTTTTGAGTAAGCAAAACTCTGTAAAAATTGCAATTTTGGTCACTCTGAGGGTTTAAAAAGTGGTTATTCAACACGAGGCACGATCCAATTGACATTTTGAATCATTTTTGGTACAGTCCAAAAAATCAATTTTCGAATGAAAAACGATGACTCCGGACATGTCGAACGATCCCAAAAAGGTCAAAATGGATGAAATTTTAACATTTAATCTTTTGACTGTAAATGACTGTTGGATGTGAATTATGACTTTGTCAACTAAAATAAGTGTGTTTAAAGTCATTTCTGTGCCTGAAACGGGTCAAAATTGAAGCTTTTGAGTAAGCAAAACTCTAAAAATGGCAATTTTGGTCACTGTGAGGGTTTAAAAAGTGGTTATTCAACATGAGGCACGATCCAATTGACATTTTGAATCATTTTTGGTACAGTCCAAAAAATCAATTTTCGGATGAAAAACGATGACTCCGGACATGTCGAACGATCCCAAAAAGGTCAAAATGGATGAAATTTTAACATTTAATCTTTTGACTGTAAATGACTGTTGGATGTGAATTATGACTTTGTCAACTAAAATAAGTGTGTTTAAAGTCATTTCTGTGCCTGAAACGGGTCAAAATTGAAGCTTTTGAGTAAGCAAAACTCTGTAAAAATGGCAATTTTGGTCACTCTGAGGGTTTAAAAAGTGGTTATTCAACATGAGGCACGATCCAATTGACATTTTGAATCATTTTTGGTACAGTCCAAAAAATCAATTTTCGAATGAAAAACGATGACTCCGGACATGTCGAACGATCCCAAAAAGGTCAAAATGGATGAAATTTTAACATTTAATCTTTTGACTGTAAATGACTGTTGGATGTGAATTATGACTTTGTCAACTAAAATAAGTGTGTTTAAAGTCATTTATGTGCCTGAAACGGGTCAAAATTGAAGCTTTTGAGTAAGCAAAACTCTGTAAAAATGGCAATTTTGGTCACTCTGAGGGTTTAAAAAGTGGTTATTCAACATGAGGCACGATCCAATTGACATTTTGAATCATTTTTGGTACAGTCCAAAAAATCAATTTTCGGATGAAAAACGATGACTCCGGACATGTCGAACTATCCCAAAATGGTCAATATGGATGAAATTTTAACATTTAATCTTTGGACTGTAAATGACTGTTGGATGTGAATTATGACTTTGTCAACTAAAATAGGTGTGTTTAAAGTCATTTCTGTGCCTGAAACGGGTGAAAATTGAAGCTTTTGAGTAAGCAAAACTCTGTAAAAATGGCAATTTTGGTCACTCTGAGGGTTTAAAAAGTGGTTATTCAACATGAGGCACGATCCAATTGACATTTTGAATCAATTTTGGTACAGTCCAAAAAATCAATTTTCGGATGAAAAACGATGACTCCGGACATGTCGAACGATCCCAAAATGGTCAATATGGATGAAATTTTAACATTTAATCTTTTGACTGTAAATGACTGTTGGATGTGAATTATGACTTTGTCAACTAAAATAAGTGTGTTTAAAGTCATTTCTGTGCCTGAAACGGGTCAAAATTGAAGCTTTTGAGTTAGCAAAACTCTGTAAAAATGGCAATTTTGGTCACTCTGAGGGTTTAAAAAGTGGTTATTCAACATGAGGCACGATCCAATTGACATTTTGAATCATTTTTGGTACAGTCCAAAAAATCAATTTTCGAATGAAAAACGATGACTCCGGACATGTCGAACGATCCCAAAAAGGTCAAAATGGATGAAATTTTAACATTTAATCTTTTGACTGTAAATGACTGTTGGATGTGAATTATGACTTTGTCAACTAAAATAAGTGTGTTTAAAGTCATTTCTGTGCCTGAAACGGGTCAAAATTGAAGCTTTTGAGTAAGCAAAACTCTGTAAAAATGGCAATTTTGGTCACTGTGAGGGTTTAAAAAGTGGTTATTCAACATGAGGCACAATCCAATTGACATTTTGAATCATTTTTGGTACAGTCCAAAAAATCAATTTTCGGATGAAAAACGATGACTCCGGACATGTCGAACTATCCCAAAATGGTCAATACGGATGAAATTTTAACATTTAATCTTTTGACTGTAAATGACTGTTGGATGTGAATTATGACTTTGTCAACTAAAATAAGTGTGTTTAAAGTCATTTCTGTGCCTCAAAGGGGTCAAAATTGAAGCTTTTGAGTAAGCAAAACTCTGTAAAAATGGCAATTTTGGTCACTCTGAGGGTTTAAAAAGTGGTTATTCAACATGAGGCACGATCCAATTGACATTTTGAATCATTTTTGGTACAGTCCAAAAAATCAATTTTCGGATGAAAAACGATGACTCCGGACATGTAGAACGATCCCAAAATGGTCAATATGGATGAAATTTTAACATTTAATCTTTTGACTGTAAATGACTGTTGGATGTGAATTATGACTTTGTCAACTAAAATAAGTGTGTTTAAAGTCATTTCTGTGCCTGAAACGGGTCAAAATTGAAGCTTTTGAGTAAGCAAAACTCTGTAAAAATGGCAATTTTGGTCACTCTGAGGGTTTAAAAAGTTGTTATTCAACATGAGGCACGATCCAATTGACATTTTGAATCATTTTTGGTACAGTCCAAAAAATCAATTTTCGAATGAAAAACGATGACTCCGGACATGTCGAACGATCCCAAAAAGGTCAAAATGGATGAAATTTTAACATTTAATCTTTTGACTGTAAATGACTGTTGGATGTGAATTATGACTTTGTCAACTAAAATAAGTGTATTTAAAGTCATTTCTGTGCCTGAAACGGGTCAAAATTGAAGCTTTTGAGTAAGCAAAACTCTGTAAAAATGGCAATTTTGGTCACTGTGAGGGTTTAAAAAGTGGTAATTCAACATGAGGCACGATCCAATTGACATTTTGAATCATTTTTGGTACAGTCCAAAAAATCAATTTTCGGATGAAAAACGATGACTCCGGACATGTCGAACGATCCCAAAAAGGTCAAAATGGATGAAATTTTAACATTTAATCTTTTGACTGTAAATGACTGTTGGATGTGAATTATGACTTTGTCAACTAAAATAAGTGTTTTTAAAGTCATTTCTGTGCCTGAAACGGGTCAAAATTGAAGCTTTTGAGTAAGCAAAACTCTGTAAAAATGGCAATTTTGGTCACTCTGAGGGTTTAAAAAGTGGTTATTCAACATGAGGCACGATCCAATTGACATTTTGAATCATTTTTGGTACAGTCCAAAAAATCAATTTTCGGATGAAAAACGATGACTCCGGACATGTCGAACGATCCCAAAAAGGTCAAAATGGATGAAATTTTAACATTTAATCTTTTGACTGTAAATGACTGTTGGATGTGAATTATGACTTTGTCAACTAAAATAAGTGTGTTTAAAGTCATTTCTGTGCCTGAAACGGGTCAAAATTGAAGCTTTTGAGTAAGCAAAACTCTGTAAAAATGGCAATTTTGGTCACTCTGAGGGTTTAAAAAGTGGTTATTCAACATGAGGCACGATCCAATTGACATTTTGAATCATTTTTGGTACAGTCCAAAAAATCAATTTTCGGATGAAAAACGATGACTCCGGACATGTAGAACGATCCCAAAATGGTCAATATGGATGAAATTTTAACATTTAATCTTTTGACTGTAAATGACTGTTGGATGTGAATTATGACTTTGTCAACTAAAATAAGTGTGTTTAAAGTCATTTCTGTGCCTGAAACGGGTCAAAATTGAAGCTTTTGAGTAAGCAAAACTCTGTAAAAATTGCAATTTTGGTCACTCTGAGGGTTTAAAAAGTGGTTATTCAACACGAGGCACGATCCAATTGACATTTTGAATCATTTTTGGTACAGTCCAAAAAATCAATTTTCGAATGAAAAACGATGACTCCGGACATGTCGAACGATCCCAAAAAGGTCAAAATGGATGAAATTTTAACATTTAATCTTTTGACTGTAAATGACTGTTGGATGTGAATTATGACTTTGTCAACTAAAATAAGTGTGTTTAAAGTCATTTCTGTGCCTGAAACGGGTCAAAATTGAAGCTTTTGAGTAAGCAAAACTCTGTAAAAATGGCAATTTTGGTCACTGTGAGGGTTTAAAAAGTGGTTATTCAACATGAGGCACGATCCAATTGACATTTTGAATCATTTTTGGTACAGTCCAAAAAATCAATTTTCGGATGAAAAACGATGACTCCGGACATGTCGAACGATCCCAAAAAGGTCAAAATGGATGAAATTTTAACATTTAATCTTTTGACTGTAAATGACTGTTGGATGTGAATTATGACTTTGTCAACTAAAATAAGTGTGTTTAAAGTCATTTCTGTGCCTGAAACGGGTCAAAATTGAAGCTTTTGAGTAAGCAAAACTCTGTAAAAATGGCAATTTTGGTCACTCTGAGGGTTTAAAAAGTGGTTATTCAACATGAGGCACGATCCAATTGACATTTTGAATCATTTTTGGTACAGTCCAAAAAATCAATTTTCGAATGAAAAACGATGACTCCGGACATGTCGAACGATCCCAAAAAGGTCAAAATGGATGAAATTTTAACATTTAATCTTTTGACTGTAAATGACTGTTGGATGTGAATTATGACTTTGTCAACTAAAATAAGTGTGTTTAAAGTCATTTATGTGCCTGAAACGGGTCAAAATTGAAGCTTTTGAGTAAGCAAAACTCTGTAAAAATGGCAATTTTGGTCACTCTGAGGGTTTAAAAAGTGGTTATTCAACATGAGGCACGATCCAATTGACATTTTGAATCATTTTTGGTACAGTCCAAAAAATCAATTTTCGGATGAAAAACGATGACTCCGGACATGTCGAACTATCCCAAAATGGTCAATATGGATGAAATTTTAACATTTAATCTTTGGACTGTAAATGACTGTTGGATGTGAATTATGACTTTGTCAACTAAAATAGGTGTGTTTAAAGTCATTTCTGTGCCTGAAACGGGTGAAAATTGAAGCTTTTGAGTAAGCAAAACTCTGTAAAAATGGCAATTTTGGTCACTCTGAGGGTTTAAAAAGTGGTTATTCAACATGAGGCACGATCCAATTGACATTTTGAATCAATTTTGGTACAGTCCAAAAAATCAATTTTCGGATGAAAAACGATGACTCCGGACATGTCGAACGATCCCAAAATGGTCAATATGGATGAAATTTTAACATTTAATCTTTTGACTGTAAATGACTGTTGGATGTGAATTATGACTTTGTCAACTAAAATAAGTGTGTTTAAAGTCATTTCTGTGCCTGAAACGGGTCAAAATTGAAGCTTTTGAGTTAGCAAAACTCTGTAAAAATGGCAATTTTGGTCACTCTGAGGGTTTAAAAAGTGGTTATTCAACATGAGGCACGATCCAATTGACATTTTGAATCATTTTTGGTACAGTCCAAAAAATCAATTTTCGAATGAAAAACGATGACTCCGGACATGTCGAACGATCCCAAAAAGGTCAAAATGGATGAAATTTTAACATTTAATCTTTTGACTGTAAATGACTGTTGGATGTGAATTATGACTTTGTCAACTAAAATAAGTGTGTTTAAAGTCATTTCTGTGCCTGAAACGGGTCAAAATTGAAGCTTTTGAGTAAGCAAAACTCTGTAAAAATGGCAATTTTGGTCACTGTGAGGGTTTAAAAAGTGGTTATTCAACATGAGGCACAATCCAATTGACATTTTGAATCATTTTTGGTACAGTCCAAAAAATCAATTTTCGGATGAAAAACGATGACTCCGGACATGTCGAACTATCCCAAAATGGTCAATACGGATGAAATTTTAACATTTAATCTTTTGACTGTAAATGACTGTTGGATGTGAATTATGACTTTGTCAACTAAAATAAGTGTGTTTAAAGTCATTTCTGTGCCTCAAAGGGGTCAAAATTGAAGCTTTTGAGTAAGCAAAACTCTGTAAAAATGGCAATTTTGGTCACTCTGAGGGTTTAAAAAGTGGTTATTCAACATGAGGCACGATCCAATTGACATTTTGAATCATTTTTGGTACAGTCCAAAAAATCAATTTTCGGATGAAAAACGATGACTCCGGACATGTAGAACGATCCCAAAATGGTCAATATGGATGAAATTTTAACATTTAATCTTTTGACTGTAAATGACTGTTGGATGTGAATTATGACTTTGTCAACTAAAATAAGTGTGTTTAAAGTCATTTCTGTGCCTGAAACGGGTCAAAATTGAAGCTTTTGAGTAAGCAAAACTCTGTAAAAATGGCAATTTTGGTCACTCTGAGGGTTTAAAAAGTTGTTATTCAACATGAGGCACGATCCAATTGACATTTTGAATCATTTTTGGTACAGTCCAAAAAATCAATTTTCGAATGAAAAACGATGACTCCGGACATGTCGAACGATCCCAAAAAGGTCAAAATGGATGAAATTTTAACATTTAATCTTTTGACTGTAAATGACTGTTGGATGTGAATTATGACTTTGTCAACTAAAATAAGTGTATTTAAAGTCATTTCTGTGCCTGAAACGGGTCAAAATTGAAGCTTTTGAGTAAGCAAAACTCTGTAAAAATGGCAATTTTGGTCACTGTGAGGGTTTAAAAAGTGGTAATTCAACATGAGGCACGATCCAATTGACATTTTGAATCATTTTTGGTACAGTCCAAAAAATCAATTTTCGGATGAAAAACGATGACTCCGGACATGTCGAACGATCCCAAAAAGGTCAAAATGGATGAAATTTTAACATTTAATCTTTTGACTGTAAATGACTGTTGGATGTGAATTATGACTTTGTCAACTAAAATAAGTGTTTTTAAAGTCATTTCTGTGCCTGAAACGGGTCAAAATTGAAGCTTTTGAGTAAGCAAAACTCTGTAAAAATGGCAATTTTGGTCACTCTGAGGGTTTAAAAAGTGGTTATTCAACATGAGGCACGATCCAATTGACATTTTGAATCATTTTTGGTACAGTCCAAAAAATCAATTTTCGGATGAAAAACGATGACTCCGGACATGTCGAACGATCCCAAAAAGGTCAAAATGGATGAAATTTTAACATTTAATCTTTTGACTGTAAATGACTGTTGGATGTGAATTATGACTTTGTCAACTAAAATAAGTGTGTTTAAAGTCATTTCTGTGCCTGAAACGGGTCAAAATTGAAGCTTTTGAGTAAGCAAAACTCTGTAAAAATGGCAATTTTGGTCACTCTGAGGGTTTAAAAAGTGGTTATTCAACATGAGGCACGATCCAATTGACATTTTGAATCATTTTTGGTACAGTCCAAAAAATCAATTTTCGGATGAAAAACGATGACTCCGGACATGTAGAACGATCCCAAAATGGTCAATATGGATGAAATTTTAACATTTAATCTTTTGACTGTAAATGACTGTTGGATGTGAATTATGACTTTGTCAACTAAAATAAGTGTGTTTAAAGTCATTTCTGTGCCTGAAACGGGTCA
>NW_028252510.1:0-29567 GCF_964263255.1 Lissotriton vulgaris
ACATGTGGACCAGTGGCGCAGGCGCTGATTACATGTGCATCACTGCACACTGGGTCTCTTTTTCAGGGGCTAAAGCAAAGCTAAACTCAGGTGTTGACACTAACACTGTTTTTAAAGGTGCTCGGAAACATGCAACACTAGCCATGTTTGGTTTGGAGAAACGTCACACAGCAGAAAACATTTTGGATGTCTTTAACACAAAGGTCCTTAACTGTCTGTCCCCACTAAAACGCAAGGTTGGTTATGTTTCCACGGACAATGGCTCCAATATAGTTAAGGCCATGAGGGACGGTTACTATTTCAGAGTGCCGTGTTTGGCGCACTGTATAAACCTGGTTGTCCAAAAATTCTTGGGTAATAAAGACAGTGCAGCGTGCAGTGTATTGGAGAACTGCCGAAAAATTTGCAAGCATTTCAGGCATTCTTTTAAGGCCCGCAAGCAGCTGAGGAGCATGCTATATCAATGTCAAATGCCAGTGAAAGCACTCATCCAGGAGGTGGTAACACGTTGGAACTCAACCTTCTACATGCTTGAGCGTCTGTATGAGCAGTATACGCAACTCGATCAATATTTCTTGAAAGAGGGTATAGAGGAGCTGAGGATGGGTGGGCCGCAATGGAACATAGTTGAAAGCCTAACACGCATGCTTCGTCCTTTTGAGGTCTTCACGCGTGCAGTCAGCAAGGAGGACTCTAATTTGGGAAAAGCTATCCCATTGTTGTACATGCTGGAGGACCAACTGAAGGAGGTGTGTTCTGTGTTTCGAAAAGATGACAAAAAGAAAGGCTCTTCTTTGCTTCTGGCTGAGCAATTATTAGAGCTCCTACAAGGTGATGAACGTCTTCAAAAGATCCACTCAGAACAGCATTACATTTGTGCTACTATTCTGGATCCACGCTACAAAAAGGCGCTGGCAGGCAGAGCATTCTTTGCTTTTGCTGATGAAGATGTTACAAAGTACAAACGTTGGCTAGCCTTGTCAGCCAAGAAGTTTGAAACAGAACGGCTGGAAATTGAAGGAAATGGCAGTACATCAGCAGGCCATCCCAGTCAAAACAATCCACTTCTGCACCTGTGGCTGTGGCACAAGTGACCTCTCAGCCGTTAAAGACACCGGCAACCGCATCATCTGCACGAAAGACAGCAGAAACATTGGAGGCTGAAGAGGATTGGCTAGCTCTGCGTGGGTTTGGTTCTCAAAAGGCCAGAGGCACAGCAAGAGCTACGCAAAGTGGAGGAACCTTGGAGGAGGACCTTGAGTCGATGGTGAAGGACTATCTGAATGACTCCACAGAGGTCTATGTTAATTCTGACCCATTGGCGTATTGGCATGGGAAAAAAGAATTGTGGCCACAGCTCACCAACCTGGCTTTAAACTACTTGTCTTGCCCACTCGCAAGTGTGTCTTCTGAACGGGTTTTCAGTGCGGCTGGTGGGATTGTAACTCCAAACGGAGCCGCCTCTCGCCCAAAAATGTGGAGAGGTTAACAATGATCAAGATGAATCAGCACCTCATACCACCAGATATAAGAGTACGAGAGAGCGTGCCGGATGAAGAGGAGGTGGCCAGCACCATAGATGAGGGAATTTCTACTCTGTCAGGTGGCACTGACCTCACCCGGGCTGAATTCGCAGAGTATGATGACGAAGCCTTATTCTTATTCCTGGACCGTGATTCCGACTTCGAGCCCTGAAAATGAGACAACGAATCAATAACTTTCTTTTTCATCCTTATTCACTTTTATTCCTGTGTGTCTGTCTTTCTTTGTTGTGCACAGTTAATATAATTCAAACTTTAATCAGATTATCACAAAGACAAGCCATCAGCAGAACTGTCTTCACTTGTTTGCTAATTTATTTGAAGGTGCCGCAGTCTGCATTCCTCAGGTTCACAAGTTCAGAAGAACATGCTCCTCTATCCTCCTCCTCCAGACTCCTATTTCCATCAAAGCAGAGGGCTGGTTTACGCCCAATGAAGAAAGACTCAGCACTTGTGGGGGTGTTGTTCTACCTCTTTGCAGGTGAGTTGACGGGTCTGGGGCCATTGCTGGGAAGCACTAAAAGTGGTTTGTGCCAAATCCGAGGCGGAAATTTTTTGTGTTTTTGATGACTTGCTTGCCTTTGAGGTGCTCTTAGGGGGGGTTCCGTCTGTTTGTGGGTGAGTTTCATGGTCTGAGAGCATTGCTGGACACTCTAATCTTGATTGCATTTGCTTTTCAGGAAATCCGTCGTGCCAACCCCGACTTATGGCCTAGCTACGCAGCGCGTTTGGACCGAAGGCCCAGAAATATTGCAAGTATGAGATTTTGCTTTTGGCCTGTTTGGGGGTGTTATGCTTCTTGGCGGGTGGGTTGCCGGGTCTTGGGGCATTCCTGGGAAGGTCTAATACCGGGTAGAAGTGGTTGGGACAAAATCCAGGCCGATTTTTTTTTGGGCTATTTCAGACATTTTGCTCTATGTAGCGTTTTCGGGGCCTGTTTGGGGGGCTTGCTGGTGTTTGCGGGTGAGTTTCGTGGTCTGGGAGCACTGCTGGGACACTCTAATCTTGATTGCATTTGCTTTTCAGGAAATCCGTCGTGCCAACCCCGACTTATGGCCTAGCTACGCAGCGCGTTTGGACCGAAGGCCCAGAAATATTGCAAGTATGAGATTTTGCTTTTGGCCTGTTTGGGGTGTTATGCTTCTTGGCGGGTGGGTTGCCGGGTCTTGGGGCATTCCTGGGAAGGTCTAATACCGGGTAGAAGTGGTTGGGACAAAATCCAGGCCGATTTTTTTTGGGCTATTTCAGACATTTTGCTCTATGTAGCGTTTTCGGGGGCCTGTTTGGGGGGCTTGCTGGTGTTTGCGGGTGAGTTTCGTGGTCTGGGAGCACTGCTGGGACACTCTAATCTTGATTGCATTTGCTTTTCAGGAAATCCGTCGTGCCAACCCCGACTTATGGCCTAGCTACGCAGCGCGTTTGGACCGAAGGCCCAGAAATATTGCAAGTATGAGATTTTGCTTTTGCCTGTTTGGGGGTGTTATGCTTCTTGGCGGGTGGGTTGCCGGGTCTTGGGGCATTCCTGGGAAGGTCTAATACCGGGTAGAAGTGGTTGGGACAAAATCCAGGCCGATTTTTTTTTGGGCTATTTCAGACATTTTGCTCTATGTAGCGTTTTCGGGGGCCTGTTTGGGGGGCTTGCTGGTGTTTGCGGGTGAGTTTCGTGGTCTGGGAGCACTGCTGGGACACTCTAATCTTGATTGCATTTGCTTTTCAGGAAATCCGTCGTGCCAACCCCGACTTATGGCCTAGCTACGCAGCGCGTTTGGACCGAAGGCCCAGAAATATTGCAAGTATGAGATTTTGCTTTTGGCCTGTTTGGGGGTGTTATGCTTCTTGGCGGGTGGGTTGCCGGGTCTTGGGGCATTCCTGGGAAGGTCTAATACCGGTAGAAGTGGTTGGGACAAAATCCAGGCCGATTTTTTTTTGGGCTATTTCAGACATTTTGCTCTATGTAGCGTTTTCGGGGGCCTGTTTGGGGGGCTTGCTGGTGTTTGCGGGTGAGTTTCGTGGTCTGGGAGCACTGCTGGGACACTCTAATCTTGATTGCATTTGCTTTTCAGGAAATCCGTCGTGCCAACCCCGACTTATGGCCTAGCTACGCAGCGCGTTTGGACCGAAGGCCAGAAATATTGCAAGTATGAGATTTTGCTTTTGGCCTGTTTGGGGGTGTTATGCTTCTTGGCGGGTGGGTTGCCGGGTCTTGGGGCATTCCTGGGAAGGTCTAATACCGGGTAGAAGTGGTTGGACAAAATCCAGGCCGATTTTTTTTTTGGGCTATTTCAGACATTTTGCTCTATGTAGCGTTTTCGGGGGCCTGTTTGGGGGCTTGCTGGTGTTTGCGGGTGAGTTTCGTGGTCTGGGAGCACTGCTGGCTATATATACTTTACTTTGCAAGAGGTTTGAAGCAAATCCATGGTGGCTGAGGGGACTTAGGGCCTAGCTGCAGAGCGCGCGCGGAGTGATTTGGGAAATTTGTGAAAAGTGACTAAGTCCCCATTTTTGTACTTTTGCTCTTTGGCTGTTTGGGGTCTTCTACTCGTTTTCTCCTGGGTTGACGGCTCTGGGCCATTGCTGGGAAGCTCTAATACCGGATAAAAGTGTTTTGGACCAAATCCCAGGCGGAATTTTTTTGTGTTTTTGATGACTTGCTTGCCTTTGAGGTGCTCTTAGGGGGGGTTCCGTCTGTTTGCGGGTGAGTTTCGTGGTCTGGAGCACTGCTGGGACACTCTAATCTTGATTGCATTTGCTTTTCAGGAAATCCGTCGTGCCAACCCCGACTTATGGCCTAGCTACGCAGCGCGTTTGGACCGAAGGCCCAGAAATATTGCAAGTATGAGATTTTTCTTTTGGCCTGTTTGGGGGTGTTATGCTTCTTGGCGGGTGGGTTGCCGGGTCTTGGGGCATTCCTGGGAAGGTCTAATACCGGGTAGAAGTGGTTGGGACAAAATCCGCGCGGAAAAGCCTTTAGTTTTGGCACTTTTTGTAACTTAGGGTTCGTTAGGGTTAGCCCTAGCACCAGGATTGCATGTGTATCGGGTGTTCTAGATTTTTCAAACTGAGTTCTGGGGTCTTAGAGCACTCGTGAGAATGTGTAATTTTGGTTGCAAGTCATTTGAAGAAAATCCATGGTGGGAAAGGGGGGATTTGGCATAGTTAAAGAAAGCCTTTGCCACTATTCTTAACTTAGGGTTCGTTAGGGTTAGCAGTATTTCTATTGCATGTGTTTGAGTGGGGGGATTTCGAGTCTTGGAGCGATGCTGGCTATGGCTACTTTTGCTTGGTTGCTTGCAAGTGGTTTGAATACAATCCACGGGGGGTAATGGGTAATTAGGGTACTTCGGCCTACTTTTACTTTCAAAGTAAGTTTTGTCTCCAGTTTTCTGCTAGGCCTCGTTTTTTGGGTGGGAGCACTGCTAGGAAGATCTATTTTTGTTCTAAAACACAGTTTACAGTACACCTAGCTTGAGGGGCAAGATCCGCTACATTAATTTGCCCATACTTACTTATCCTTCAAAAGGTGACTCAGAGTACGCACTTTCAAAAACATTGTACTGTCTGTCTACTAGGAAAAACAAATTGTGACTTTTTGCACTCCACAGCCTACATACCTTATATTTATTTATCAGTGGTGTTGTAATATTATATCACTTCCTGTTTTTCGTTGAATAATTACAGGCCGGGTTTCAGTCTCTGCAATGGGGAAAAAAGGATGGAGTCAGGCTTCACAGTAGCGAGCCACAATTCAGCATCAGGCAGGCAGTGGACAGGGTGTCTTCTGGTGACCAACATCGGTGGACGAAGCGTCGGCTGCAATGGAGGAGTGCCGCTAATAGGAGGATTTTTTTTCTGCGGGCAACTTACTTACCACTTCCAACAGGACCACTACAACCACACATAGATACAGTATCCCTTGCCTTTTTCTCTGACTGTGACTGCATTTCTTTGCTCTCTCTCGGCTTCTACATTGATCCCTTAACACATCACTTAGTCCACTCCACTATCTGCACCACACATAGTCATTTGTAAGTGCTCCTACGTAATTCGCAAGTCGCAGCACGCCCCAGGCCGTAGAGGACTGGGATGGCCCCAATGATGAAGCATGTCACCAAGGGGCAACCCTGGTGAGTGAGGGGACACCTAGAAAAAAAGCAATTTCTCCTTTTCTATCTACTATACCTTCTGTCAGGTTACGCAGCCCCTAAGCGCCTACCGTACTATGAAACTACATTTCCCATGAGTAGGCGGGAGACTTGCAGACTATTTAGTGAGACTATATGAGAGTACCCTTGTATGTTAGGACATCACTTCACTGATGCCTGTCTTGTCTTCTCTTACAGGTATCCTTTCCCTGCTGACCCTACCTTTACCCATCCCACATTTTTTATTTTAGTTTGTTATTTTTCTCCCTCGCCTAATGCCTCGAACACCCTGTGTTTACACTTCTGGGTGTTGGTGACATTTGGAGGTGGAACCATATTTGCATCGACTGGATCACGGGGAGTAAACGTGACACCTTCCAGACCAACCCCATTGAGTGTTGTTGTGAATGGATTTATAGTGACCAGCAAGGCTCTCGGGTATCTGGCTACAGAGACCTTATGTTGAATATAGTTATCAATAATTCCACACAGGCCCTGTACTGTCGCATTCTTTCTTTCCACAGTTGTCGATGATATATTCTTACTCTGCTTGACAAAGAACCATTGCTAATGTGAAAGAACTTCAACCGAATTAGTAGTTATACTTTACCATTTGTTAGGCTACAATGTGGCACTGCTCTACTGTACTTCTGTCACCTGCTATATTCTCAGTTGTACCGTTGAATTGCTCAGGAGGACAAACCAGATTTCATTTTCTTTTTTTTCATAGGCATGCAACTGCCACTGTGGCACACCACTACTACCACCGCTATGAGGAAATTTTATCCGACCAAGATTGCCAACGTTATTCGGTGTTTCCCGTGGAGCCAGCCCTGGGCCTAGCCCTACTTTCAAACACAAATTACAGGTAAGATAAGCGTTTGGTGGTTTGGGGGTATAATGGAGTATTAGTACGAGAGACGAGAGCCTGAAGGTAGTACTACTAAAGTCCTAGGACTCTTGGATTCACTTCACTTAGTCTGTGAGAGGCACTTAGTGTTGAAAACATTTGGGCATTTACACTTAAAGGAAGAAAATGGAACTAAACTTTCAGGAAAACAGTCAACGTTAAACCCCCACCCACCAGGCAAGCAGTAAAAAACAGGTATGCTCAGATAAAGTTTGAAAAAGTATATTTATATCCCTAACAAAATAATCTCCCGCAAGACCCTCCCTAACCCCAACGATTGTCCTTCAAAAGTCCCCAAAAACCCAACTCCCAATTCCCACCCCCCAAAAGTCTCTAAAAAAGGGGCAAGGGACACTAGGGGTGGATGCTGTTCACTTTTTGGGCCAGGGCATCATGCTCCTCGCGGAGCAAGGCGAGCTCCTGCTGAAGGCGGGACACCATCAGGGTGGTGCGGCGCAGGCGTGCCTTCACTGCCTTGCAGGTGCAAGGCCTGTGAGAAGCAGCTGTTGGCCTTGCTGCTCGGCGGTGGCGTTTGCCTTTGGCAGCCCGGCTCAGTCTCGGTGGACCACTGTGCTGGGTCACGGTGGCAGCCGGTGAGGCCACGGAGGACGACGTTGTCGTTGTTGTCGACCGCACACTTTCCACGTCCTCCAGGGCCACCAGCCGCCGATATTCCGCAACAGTGGCCTCGATTCTCCGTTGCCGGGCCGCTCTAGCCAGCTCCTTCCTCCTTGTTCGTTTGGAAGGAGAACCTATATGAAGAAAGAAAGACATAGTCTGTAACCAATGCTCTTTAAGATTAACTCAATCATTCAGCAGAAATGTGTGCTGCAGTACAACTAGCAACTTGCAAGCGCATTACATAACTATTGAGGCCAGTATCTATCTAACCTCACACTTCTTCATCCTTGCTCTAACATTAGTGGGAGTTTAAGGAACAAATTCTATGAGCACTGTGGACTTCCATTGGAGTCGACTATGAAAGTACACCAGTCTTATTCTTCTTCTTGTCTCTTGTTTTGGAAAATTGGTACGTTATTTTCTGCAAGCCGGCATAATGCCAGCGCGGTAAACTTGCACCCGAGAAAAAGAGACGCACGCCATGAGGAGTGACCTAGACTTGCGTTGCCGTTGCGTTACTGTACCCGTCCAGTACATGCAGGTGGTGAATCTCTTACTTTTCTATTACGGGTGGCACTGAGAATACTCTGTTACAACTCAAGGGCTACTGCTTAATTAATTTAACTTTCACCCTACAGTGGAAATGAGTACTAGAAATGGAAAATTGAAGAAGATAAATAATCTGATTATCTATCACTTCACATGGGATGTTTTTGCTTATATATGGGATGACTTTAGGTGCTTTGCTTTTTATTGAGTGACAGGCAGTGATACATCCACACATGAATGACTGAGTACTACTAAACTTATTAAGAGAGGTAGGGAGTGGCCACCATAATAACCGGATCTATGCAGTGCTTGCAATACAAACTACTGCTACTATTTATGGTAGTATTTGGACAAAATTAAAAGTTCTTTTCCTTGCCTTTCCTACACTGGAACGGACGTGCGGGTGCAGTGTTAGTGTTACATGCTCTTCAAAGTTACACTTACTTCATCCACTGACCGTCTACTCTCTCTAGATCATGGGTACTCACAAACTTTCTCTCAGGGGCTACATTTACAGTGTAGTTTGGGGCCGAGGGCCGCACTGGTGGGGGCGGAGTCAGAGGGGGCGGGGCTAAAGCAAAACGATAACTTGTGACCATGAGGTTGCACACAGGTCCCTGCAGCAGATGCCCTCATCCACTGAGCCACCAGACCCAGCATTTACATACATCTCTCTCCCTCCTGCTGTCCCTCCTGCCCTCCCTCCATCTCTCTCTCCCTCCTGCCCTCCCTCTCCCTCTGTCATCTCACTGTGTGTGTGTCTATCTGTGTCAGCCTTCAGCCCGGGTTGAGACCGCTTCCTCAACGCGCACACACAGACAACAACACCAAAGTACTTAACAGGTCTTTAAAAGACCATTAACATATTATTGAGGCTTTGTTTGTTTTAGCGCCCCTGCTTCTCCACCCTGACAATCACTGCTTGCCCGGCCCCACAGAGCAGAGGCTTAGTTCTATTTCACCTCTTTGTGGCCTTGCATCTCCACTCTGCTCTGTGGGGGCCGGGGGAGCAGTGATTGTCAGAGTGGAGATGCAGGGGCGCTAACAGGTGAAATACAAAAAAGCCTCTGCTCTGTGGGGGCCGGGGGAGCAGTGATTGTCTGCAAGGTCAGCGCACCGCCAACGAAGGCTTGCCGGGCCACCACCGGCCCGCGGGCCGTACTAGGAGTACCCCTGCTCTAGATACACATATGCTATCTAAGAGTCAGATAGTAGCATGATCCAGGTATATGGACACATACAGTTTCTGTGTCACCCACCCAGGCTGTTGTCCTTCCACCCATCATTGCTTCATCATTCACCCAGCCATGCATCTCATATTCTTGCCTTCCCAGCTAGTCTTCAATCTCAATAAGTAAGGAATATATAAGAGCTTACCTCTGGCCGCCACCACCACCGTCTCAACTCTCACAGCTGCCGCCGCCGCCTCCTCCCCTGAAGCATCGCCCGATTCGCCCTCCGCCTCGGTGTCGAGCACCACCACCTCCACACTGGCCCCGCCACCAGATGTTCCACCTACAAAGTACATTTAAGAATGTTAGAATAAAGCAGTCACTAGTATTTGGTCTAGGAATGAAGACATGTGAAAACAATGTAATTTGTGACTGTCGTTAAAGTTAAAAAAAAATGTCCCTTTTTCCAGGGAAGGTTGTCTTGCTGCACTTTTTGGCACAACTGATGAAGGCTGTTTTTTTAACACGCACCATTTTTCTCCACACAGACAGAAGATGGACTTCTAACAACAAGATCAAGTTGAAACCAGGTGAGAGCTCGGCTCGACCACAAGAAATGTCTTCAATTAATCGTCAGCACTAACCACTTTTCCATTATCAGTTAAACGTTTAGTTTTATTATGACTTCATTTTAATAAATGTGTTTACTTTTAATAAAGCTTTTAAACTTAAATACAATCTGTGTTTTTTGGTCCAGACTAGAGTGACTGAGCGAAAGGTTTTGCAATTTTTGCAAGCATGAGTCCAGATAGAACACTTCAAAAGACATTATGGACAATCCCAGAGGACTGCACTAAGTTGATAGAGCTATTGCTGACTAGAATCATGGGAGTTTCGCCAACCGTGCAATCTTAGTTAGCTACACAGACAGACTAATAAGAATAATCTAGTAATACCACAGGGAGTCATAGTAGAGGCAGGATAAGAATTTAGATACAGTCTACAAGAAGAGCAAAGACAATTTTGAAAAAAGTCAAATGAGGAACGCTAGGAAAAATAGGTACTAGTCTAAAATGAAAACTTACTGGGGCCAGCAGAGGAGCCCTCGCCTGCCCGATCCTGGCCCTGTTGATGAACAGCATCCGCCGCCTGCTGCTCCTGTGTCCTCCTCTCGCCCCTGGGGGGAGCTGACGTACAACATGAAAGAAAGAACAGAAAACATGGATGATTGTTGCTTGTCAATGTCAACCAAATCAAACATTTCAAAAGAACAATAACAAAATATTTCTGCGAAATTATATTGATTATGGTTACTTTTCATTTATATGCGGACCTGTGACTTCGAAAGTCACGTAACTCACTAAACAAAGTACTGAAACGTTCACCTAGGACTGGCAGGCAGCAGTCCGCAGGCAAGACGCAAAGTGACAGACAAACTCCATTGTGATTTCAGTCAGATCAGTGACAACACTAACAGTTGCCTGCTACATTACCAGTCATTTAAATATTCAAACTATCAATCCACCGCCACTATTTTTCTTATTGTCAGGGTTACAAAGGAAGGGGCAGATTTAAGCCCTTGCGGCTCTTTTGCGCCGTTCTTGCGTGACTTTTGTGACGCAGCAGCTAAACAAAAAAGGGCGCCATGGTGCGGCGTATAATATTATAACAACGTGACGCATTTGGGAGATGCATCCCGTTATAAAGCCCTGCGCCATCAGGGGGCGTTCCGGCGCAAGGGAGGGCATTCCTGCGCTGGAACACATCCTAATAGTGGCTGAGGGAAATCTACAAAATATCAATCAGTCACCTTTAGGACAATGATGCGTCACACAAACCCTGCACCTGCTTGAAGCAGACGTACGGCTTGACCCAGCATTGGGGAGATAGGGTACCCCAGAGCATTGATGGAGCTGCGCCATCGTTGCGACGCAACTCCAGCAGTAAAGCTTCGGTGACGTTTTGGGCCCATGGGGCGCCGCCGCCGCATTGCAAATACGGCGCACCATGTTTGGTGGTGGTAGCGGGCCGCACAATTAATGGCGCATCCCTGCTACTTTGCAGGGATGCGACGGTAATTGCAATTCTGCCCCTTAGGGGCATACTTACTTACGCGTTCTGGCGCATCTCCAGAGATGCGCCAGATCAAATGCGTCACGCAAAACTACCCTTGCGACACGGCAGATGTGCCTCATTTACAATGCGGCGCGCCCTGGCGCAAGGGTAGGCACTTGCGTGACGCATCTCGTCACGTAAGAGCGGCGCATCGCTGGAGTCACGTCGCCAACGCAATGCAACTCCAGTAATGCTCAGGGCCACCCAATACTTTACATGCTGTGTCAGTCCTTTCGCCTGCTTCGAGCAGACATAAGGAATTGAATTGACGTAGCAGCGGCGCAGAAGTGCCTGCGTTAAATCTTGTAGATTTCACGCAGGCAATTTTGCGAGGCGCACAGCCGCTGGACCGCCCACCCTGCGTACTAGGAACGCACCCATTGTGGTGCAGGCCCATGGCTTTATAACGTGACGCATCTCCCTAGATGCGTCATGCTGTAAATGACTTGCAGGGATGCGGCACGTTTACGCCGCTGTTGCGTCACGCAAGGCAACGTAAACGTGGCGCAAGGGGCTTGTAAATGTAATCTGCCCCCTAGTGTCTAGCATTACGCAGTTCTGTTAAGTACACTCATACATAATAGTTACTCAGGCCAATGAGACCACGAAATAGAAAACAAATAAGCATAGTAGCAACCCCACTGAGAAGGAGAGCAGTGCACCTGAAATGCACAGAAGATTTTGAAATATAATTTAACTACAATGTAATCGTCATCAGCGGCATTATTGGCTTGCTCCATGTAAAAAACAAATATTTGCAATACAACAACACAGAGCAGGAGAAAACATCATAGTAGTGAGTGATTAAATGCCAATGGCTACTACTACTCACCAAGGCCGGGGATCTCCAAGCCGAGCTGGTCCAGCAGGTCGCGCTCGCGGTCCAGGAGGTCCGTCCAGCGATGGGTGACCTGGCTGTAGGTGCGCTGGACCCCGTAGAGGTGGGATATGGCCCAGCACACCTTCTCCCACCGCTTCCGGCGCTCCCGCATGTTATAGCCGCCGGCCGCGATCCTGCCGCCTCCCGCGATGGTCCTGGGCAGGCGGCGCTGGACAAAGTACACCAGCGCGCCCACTTCCTCCGGGCTGAATATCTCCCGGCGCGTCACCTGCTCCCCCCTCGATCTCACGCCTGCTGTCCTGCCACTGGGTCCAGCACTACTCCCCGCCGCCGCTGCGGCCCTCAAGTGCCTGGGCAGCTTCACGGCGCCTGGCTTGACCATGGTCTGGGCAGGTAAGGTAGGAAGAAGTAGAAAATTAAGAAAGAATAGGATAGGGAAGAAGAAAAGAAAAGAGTTTACAAAAGTAGTTTAAAAGTAAAGAAAAATAGCAGAAAAGACAAAAATATACAGCTAGGAAAAGAGAGGGATAGATAAGAAGCAAAATCGTAAAAAAAAAACTGAAAACAAGCAAAGGATGGGAAAGATATCAAGAGGATTAAACACCATGCCCAGACACAGGAAATGAATGAAAAACAAGATGGCCGGCGCCCGTTTCCGAGCGCGAAAGTCAGTTCGCGCGAGATTTTCCTCGCGATCTCGTGCGAACCTCTAGATTTCCCGCGCGATCTCGTGCGAACCTCTACTCGCAATGCGCTTACTGCGCGAGATTATACATAGCGGGCGGAAACGGAAATACGTCACGCAAACAAAATGGCCGCGCCCGTACTCGACCTTGGGGTAAATTCGCGTGTTGCGCTGCAAGCGGCTCGCGAATACTGCAAAAAAACTCGCGAAACAACAAGCCGCAAAAAAATAAAATGCTCATTCGCACGAATTGGCGGCTTCCGCGGTCGGTTTCGCACGACGCCGCGCCCCGCGAATAGCGCGAAAAAAACCGCAAAACGATTTCAGCAAAAGCAAAAGCAATGAGCAGGTGCAAAAGGTCAACCTCATGATTTGTAACGATTCTTTGTATTGCTTCCTGAGGGGGCCCTCCAGAATTCGGTTGCCTGCTTGCAACTATTGTGTGACCCTGCTCTGACCTTAACTGTATGCCACAAAGGTCCTGATTTACAGCTAAAGGAGCAGACAAGCAGGTGCCAGGCTGGAACTTTAAATTCTTTCAGTGACACATTAATTAGCCCCTAATTCATTATTGTCAGTTGGGGCAGGGCAGGTGTTGTAACTAATTTTGCAACAATGAAAGCACTTAGCAAGTGCAAAAGATCACTAATCAGGGCGCACTAAGGAAGCAGGTGCCAGCTAAAAAAATATTCTGTGACACATTAATCAGCCCCAAATTAATTCAGGTCACTTGAGGCAGGGAAGGTGTGCTTTGCTTTGCCGAAAATAATGTACACTGGACAACCAGAGGGTGTGGTGATGAAACAGAGGGTGGCATGGGTGGGCCAGAGGGTGGCATGAGTAGTCAGAGAGTGGCAGTGGTGACAGAGAGTGGCAGTGATGAAGAAGAGTGTCCCAAACAGGCTGGACATGTAGAAACAACAAGTTCGCAAAACTTGCGACCCGACAGGTAAGTTCGCAAATTGCGAAATTGTAAAAACCCTCGCGAACTGGCAGAAACACGGGCGAACACAAAAAAAAAAAAAAATCCGCAAATTCGCGGGAATTCGCGGATTTTGCGGATTGCGAATCCGCAAATCCGCAAAATTCGCGAACGCGAGATCCGCAAAATTCGCCCATGCTTACCTTCAAGGACTTAGATGCCAGTAGGCGAGCAGGTACAGCTCATGGACAGTCAGGACAGGATAACCCCAGAATTTGGATCAGGACCGGGTTCACCAAAGTGTACAACCAACACCCGCAGCTTCGGTTGCAACGCCTGCGCTACTCCCTCTCTGCACGGAATCTGCCAATAACCCCGATTGGGTTCTCGAACCTCCCAGCAAAGTGCTTCGCAAGCACTTTAAGTCTGCAGTAAAACCCCAAATGGGTTTCTCGAACCTCCCAACAGAGTGCTTCGCAGCTCTCTGAGTTCATTCACCTATAGAGTGCGTTGGGTCAGTGACAGGTCAGCTATTCGGACAAGTCGGACAATTTCTCTAGCTAAACCTACGCTAGTTATACTGTTTTTCGGGTCAGTGTTCCACCCCCCAATGTTGCAAGTGTAAGGATCCCCAATTTTGATTGGACAAAGGAGGAGGTTAAGTCATCACACCACCTAAAATTTAGACTTTCTCAGGCTTAATATTCAATCTTTGTACCCACTTCTTATTTTCTTTGTTCCCATGACATATGTTTTCACATAACAATGGTGAATACTATTTTCATATACAATTGTTACAAATGTAGTACAGTTCGGCTTCTTCGACTAGGTGAGAAGGCTCTCTCCCAGGCTCATCTTGGCTTGGGTTGCCATCTGGCTTCCGTCCAAAGTTCATTTCTGTGGAGACTCGCAGATCTCGTGCAGACTCAGATTCAAGCAAGATCACGTTAGAACAGGCCAAGTTTTCGAAGTGTTACATGAAATGGAAAAGAACTGTTTTAATACATAGAATAAATGATTTCACTGTATACCATGAGTTGCTATATTATTCCCATTACTTTATAATAACTAAAGCATTAAGTTTTAGGCAGAAAGCGGCAATGCAAGCTCAGAGCATGTGAGAACACAAAACGGCCATGTCAGCTGTATTGCGCATGAGCAAACACTTTCCCACCAGAACTGCGAGTACGTCACGTCACATGGGTATGACCGACGCATGCGCAGTCTAAATTCCTGCGTAGCAGCAGCCATTTTAATGGCAAGCGTATTAGGTTTAGTAAACACATAGGCAAGCTTCACTGGGACACCCCGTGTAGTGTAAAATGTGCAATATTAGTAACACGAACATGTTGGTTTAGTTTATTAACATTATTTTAGGTTCTTGATACAAGCAAATCGCTTAACGTGCAAATTCTTGCTCCATCAATCCCCTCTTTGATGATATTTACTATCATCACTATTAATGGAACCAGATGCCAACTTTTCACATTTCACCCATTTCAATCTCTTCAAATTTTCTATTCAGTCTCTTTTCTGCATCTTTATTAGGATGAACATTTTTCATCTTTTTATAAATTTTATTATTCAATTCTTCTAATTCGAGTTCTTCCAGGTTTCGCTTCATTCCACTCTTATTCACAGCATACTTCTTTTTGTGTTTTAGACATTTACAGCAAATTATTATGATGAGCACAAATAAGCCTATTCCCGCTATTGGCATCAGTATTTTACTCACAAGATTTTTACCTAGATTAGAAAACCAATTACCTACAGAGGAGAGACCATCAGTTAGTCTCTTCCAGGCACTATCAACGTCCAGTGGTTTGAGCTCTTATTCCAAATTAGTAATGTTTCTCACGTATTTCTTAATTCCAACACTTTTATCTGGAATATAGGTGCAACAATGTTGCTTTCAACATTCTACAGACTCCGCCCTCTTTTGCCAATAAAGTGTCAAGAGCAAGTCGATTTTGTAAAACCATAGATCTGATCGCAACCATTTCGGTATTAACCATTAGGAAGCCTCCAGCAGTGTCAGTTGATAACCGATCTACTACTGTAGACAATTTGAAAATCCTGTGTGTATTCAGAGCCACTCCCACTGTCGGTATCATTGCACTAAATATATCACCTATTATTTCTCCTACGCTTTCTCTTTTACTACGCATTAATCCTTTAGTGTTTTCAGTGCTTCCAGTGACATTCCCCATATGGTATATCTTTGGAAAGACAATACCAAAATAACAACTTCCGTACCAATGGTTGGTCCCACATATATAATAAATTCCAGGAAACACAAGCTCTGACCCATCTTTATAACCCCAACCTCCAATTACCTTGTAATTGTGTTCGCATTCACTGGAACCAATCAATATGATATTATAGTAACTAGTCTTTTCTCTGTGAAGACAAAGTTTCCCTTTCTTTTCGAAATCCAGCAACAATGCAGCATTAGCTCCACCATTTGAGATACTTTCTACATTTGCAGCCCACTTGGGAATTTTCTGATTTTTGTCCTTTGCTTTCTTTTGGAAACTCTCTCTTCTTTTCTCTACCATGTTTAGAAACATTTTTTCTTGTTCGTGTAATGTACAGGTCAAGTTATTTCTGCGTGCGTCATCTATACTTATTTTACCTATAGTTAGAAAATATTCACCCATGCATTTTACTACTTCTCTAGTAGTATGTACAGGATTCAGGTTTCTTCGCACATGAAGTTCAGAAAATATCACATCTACGTTTGAGTAATAATACTGTAACGGTCCTCTCTTATAGAATAAACTAGCTACAATACTACAGGAAATTCCATATGTTAGTGGCAAGTGATGGTAGGTCACACCCTCAGCTACTGAAGTAGGCAGCTTCATACAGACGTAACAGTCTTCTATCTCCATTGCTTCTACGTAGTGTACTAACAAATTTGCAAATACGTTTAAATGAGTTTTGGTCTTGATTCTATGATAATGTAGTCCTTCCTCATCTGGTGTATCTAAGACCATTCTAGTTTGTTTAAGGCTAGCTGCTTTCTCTAGGGTATCTACTCTTTGTGGTGCGTCTTCTGTTTGTAGCTCTTCTGTGTCATCTGTTACTGATTTAGTAGTGTACAAATTAATATCTTTACTCATCATGTAAGGAATAGTTATTGTTAGTCCTATCTATAATATCAGTACTAATGCTATACTACACAAACATACTTTGCAGCATGTTTTGCAACAATTTCGTCTCGATCTTCCATTCACAGAGGAATCAGACATTTTTGCGCAAAAGAAGCTTCAACTCCTCTTTGTAACTTTACACAGGTTGCTTACACAGGGCAACTTTCAGGTGGGTTTCACTTCTTCGCCAGTCTGGTCAGCAATCAATTCTTCATCACTTTCGTTACTTATTTCAAGATTTCCAAAGTTTTCCAACACCAGATAAGTCCATTCAGGACTCTGATACTTGTTGTTTAGTCTTTTTATCCGGGCACTTCTTCTTTTAGGCTTTGTTCCAGACTGGTCAGGTTTATTGTAGTCTTAATTTTCTTGCTCAACTTCTTCGTCAATAGTTTTTAGTCTCAGTCTCAGTCTTTTGACAAATCTCGGTACTTTATCTCCTTTCTTGAATCTTTTAACTGGCACTGTGCTTTGGCCCTCTTCAAAGGCTCTTTTATTTTCACTCAGTCGTGGCACATCCACTTCAGTGTCTTCTTCCTTCTCTGTCTGACTAGTTCCAGGTCTTATTTCAGTTTCTTCTGCCTGGTTACTAAACTCGCCTTGTTCAGGTATGTGCTGGATTTGGCGTTGTTTTGTTTCAATTTCTTCTTCCTGAACACATTTATCTATTTCTATCTGTTCCTGTTCAAGCACTTCGATCTTTTGATTTTCTTCCGCTTGAACTTCTGCTCTAATTTCTATCTGTCCCTTTTCAGGCTCAGGAGTTTTTGGAGGTGTGTCGATAACCTGCTCTGTCCCTACCTGGCCTTTCTCATCATCAGATTTGATTTGGATTTCGATGATCTGATTATCTTCTTCTATTCCTGTCTCGTCCTCACTATCCGACTCTCTATCTAGGTAGGTTTGTCTTCTTGTTCTTATTGGATCGAGAGTCAGGTCGATTACTGGGATCCAATCATCTTGACTGGAGCTCGGTTCTTCTTCTTCAGCTATTTCAGGACCAACTTCAGTAGACCCCTCAGCTTCACAACCTTTAGCCTCAGTTTCATCTGGTTCAGTCACTTTCTTTGTGTGGCTGGCATGGATCCACCGTGGCACACCTGGACACTTCACCGCTGTTGTGGTAACAAGAATCACCTGTCTTCGTTTTCCCCACTTCGGTGCAAGGCAACTCTTCTGAGTATGTTTCTTAATTGAAACCCAATCACCTGGGTTCAAGTCATGGGCTGGAGTTGCGGGTATGACGACGGCGTCTTCCCCAATCTGGTGAGAGATAGAACGCACTTGGTCACCCAGTTGCTTGCAGTATTCCAGTACGAAATCATCAG
Organism: Lissotriton vulgaris; assembly: GCF_964263255.1. NCBI lineage: Eukaryota > Metazoa > Chordata > Amphibia > Caudata > Salamandridae > Lissotriton > Lissotriton vulgaris. The sequence goes on from NW_028252510.1 coordinate 17,982, forward strand.
ATATGTTTATCAGTTTGAGTCCTGGCACCCATGCTTGCCGAATTGCTCTTCCCATCAGTATCTCATGGGGACTCAAGCCTGTCTTCTGGTCTGGAATACTTCTAAGTCCCATTCCATTTGAGTCGATTCACACATTTTTCCCAATCTTGATTTGATTGTGCTATTCAGTTGTTCTACCACTCCAGAAGCCTCCGGGCGATATGCACAGTGTAGTTTTTGTGTAATTTTGAATGCTTCACAGATTTGTCTTATTATTTTGCTAAGGAAATGCCCACCTCTGTCTGATTCAATTGTGACTGGAAAACCGTACCTAGGTATCAATTCCCTTAGTAACAATTTTGCTACAGTGATGCAATCGTTTCTGCGTACAGGATAAGCTTCTACCCATTTTGAAAATAGGCAGACAATGACGAGGACGTACTTCATTCCTGGACAGAGGGGTAACTGAATAAAGTCAATTTGTAATCTTATGAAAGGACCTTCTGCTTTTCCAATTGTACCTGGTAAAACTACTGTTTTCTTTGCGGGATTGAATTGCTGACATACTAAGCACCTCTGGCAGAGTGCCTCTGCTATGTTTCTGAATTTCGAATTGAACCATGTCTGTCTAAAGACACGAATCATTGCATCTCTTCCTAAATTTGTATCTCCATGTATCAATCTAGCCATAGGGGCAAGCAAGCAGTCTGGCAACACAGGCATATCATCAAGGTAAACAATGACACCATCCTCATTCCTTCTCCGACAACCACAATTTCTCCACCTTTCCTTTTCCTATTGTTCTTCTGCATTCTGCAAATCTCTCAGTTCTTCCCATGTTTTTATTTCTTCAAAGACCATAAGTTGGCAGTTGTTTCCGCCTACCCCCATCTTTGTATTGATTGCTATTTTGTATTTAGCACAATGTTGGGCCAGTTGGTCAGCATATCGATTACCTGCTGTCACTTTGTCATCGCCAGATTTGTGAGCAGCACACTTGACCACTGCCAAATCTTTTGGTAACTGGATTGCTTCCAGTAATTCTTGCACAAAATTTCCATTTCTGATAGGAGTACCTGAAGAAGTCAGGAACTCTCTTTGCAGCCATAATTGGCCAAAGTCATGCACAACCCCATAACCATACTGGCTATCAGTGTATATGGTTATTTTCATGTTCCTCCCAAATTTACAGGCTTTTGCCAATGCACCAATTCGGCTACTTGTGCAGACTTGACTCCATACAAATAGGATGCTACCACTGGACCTCCTAAAGTGCATACTGCATAAGCAGCACTTAAGCCTCCATTCTCATGTCTCAGGCATGAGCCATCTACAAACAGCTCGTAATCTTTATTAGCTAGGGGCACTTCTTTTATGTCAGGGCATGGTTTTGTGCTATACTCAGTCAGATCAAGGCTGTCATGCTAAACTTCTCCTTTCACTCCTGCTGTGAGTGAATTTGGTAGGAGGGTAGCTGGATTCAAGATATTACAACGGGCAATGGTTACATTTCCTGCACCTACAAGAATTCTCTCATACTTAGTCAGCCGACTAGGTGTGAGGTACTGAGTTTTGGTTCTGGTCAACAAAATTACAACTGCATGTGGAACATACACAGTTACAGGATGTCCCATAATGATAGACTCACTTTGTTCAAGACTCAGGCAAGTTGCAGCTACTGCTTTCAGACATCTAGGTAATTCAGCAGCCCCTGGATCCAAAGTAGAGGAAAAATATGCTACATGTCGTCTGGTTAAACCATGACTTTGGGTCAGGACTGAAAGTGCACAATTGTCTCTTGTGTCACAAAACAAACTCTTTCGAGTAATCAGGCATTCCTAATGCGGGAGCTGTACACAGACATTCTCGTAATTTCATAAAAGCTGTCATGCCTTCATCATCCCACTCCACTGGGTCTTTTGCTCCTTTCTTTGTCATTTTTATCAATGGTCTTGCTAGGACTACAAATCCCACAATCCACTGCATACAGTATCCTACAGCTCCAAGAAACATACCCCTGAGGGACACGATTCCAGACGTAAACATGACTGTCAAATTCGAATGAGAAAAGAAATTTGTTGTCTGGATGCAATGGAATTGAAAAGAATGCATGGCATAGGTTGATGACAGTGAACCATCCAACATTCCATGGTATTTGGTACAAGATCACTGCAGGGTTCGGCACAATAGGACAGCAAGGTACAACAATTGTATTTACCTTGCGCAGGTCCTGTACTACCCTGTACTTACCACTTGGTTTCTTTATTCCAATTATGGGGAATTACAAGGACTGCTCAATACCTCCTGTATGATGTCTGCTTCCAACAACCTTTTTATTTCAATAGCAACCCCTGCTTCTACTTCTGCACTCATTTTATACTGTTTAGTATTCGGGTAAACTGCATCTTCATTTATTGAATTGGGTCAACATTTGCCATTAATCCTACATCTTTTCCAGTAAAATCCCATACTTCTGGTTTCACTGTCTGTTGGAGTTCTTCAGGTAAGTCTTGTATCGTCAGTCTTTTAATTTCTGAGTCAGGTCTTATCAGCATTAATTTGTAGATTCCTTCTTCATCTGGGGTCTGAATTTCTACACCATTTGGTGTGCAAAAGATGGTGCAATTCATTTTACACAGCAAATCTCGTCCTATTAGGTTCACAGGACTTGAATCGCAAACAACGAATCTATGCATCTCTTTGAAATTCCCTATTTTAATTTCCATGGGTTCTGTAACTGGGGCACTAATTAATTTATTAGAAACGCCCACTACTTGGATCGCTTCTCCCGAGAGGGGTAGGTTTGGAACGTCTGCTGTTCTCACAGTAGAACGGGTAGCACCACTGTCCAACAGAAAGGTGACGTCATTTCCTTCAACCTTTCCTTCAATGTATGGCCCTGACTGGTCTACCGGCAAGGAGGCGCCAAGCACGCACTCCTCGTCCTACCCCCTCAGAAAGGTTTGTCACAGAGGAATGTATCATTTAGCAGAAATTGCGAAGTTGCTGCATTTCTATCTTCCCTTCCTTCCCAAACCTCCGCTTCCTCACCCTGTTGTGCTTTGCTCCTACAGTTTGGCTTAGGTGCACGGAGCAACTGATTCTATTTTACCTGTTGCTGTGTCTTCCGTGGTCCCTCATTCTGCGCCTGTGGATTTAAATCATTAATTTGCACATTATCATTCTGCACAGCCTTACACTCGTCCCTCCAGTGCCCCATCTTTCTTTACACATGGCAGGGGAACTTCTTCCTGGCCTCCTCTCTGCTCATTTTTATTCTTGGTTTTCCTCCACGCCCTGGGTTCTGATTCTGAGTATTCGTCATTTTGCTTAACTGCTGTTCTTGGTGCTCTGCTAATTTTACTGGTGCCCACATTACTTTTTCTTTTAATTCCTTTTTCTTATTTTCTAGCTCATCTTCACAATATTTTGCATATTTCAGGACCTCATCAATGGGCTTAGCTTGCCAACAGATCTTATTGTCTTTGATCCATTGTGAGATTGCAGGTCTTTATCCTAACACAGATCGATAAATGAAGTGGGTCATGTCCTTCATCTCAATATTATCCAAGCCACTGTATGTCTTGAACACCTGTAACAGTCGTTCATAGTATTAATGCACAGTTTCATCTCGATTCTGAGTAGTTCTATCTATCCGTGTCCAATCAGTTTCTTTTGCAGGCACCTTTCCTTTCAGGTACAGCATTACCTGGTTGTACTTCCTCATCACCTCCCCTGAAGGAGCTCCTATCTTTGGGTCTCTGGCGTATTCTTCACTTGGCCAATCAACAGCAATTTTACATTCTGTCCACAAATCTACAGGAACTACAATGTCAAAGAACCCATCTAGATCTTTCAGGAGGCATTTTTGAACTTTAACAAATCTCTCAACTTGTCTGTACCACTCTACAGGTTTCTCTCGTAATTTTGGGAGATCATTTGTAAATGATACAATATCTTGTCTGGACCATGGAACATGTACATATCCTCCACCTGGCACTTCTCTCATAGGATATAATTTTTCTGCCTTGCCATCTTCTTTCAAGACATATTCAGAAGTCATTTGTTTGGATCTACTATCTTCTTTTTTCATTGCCCACCTGGCTTTCCATTTTTCTAAGTCTCCCCATTTCTGTAACAGGTTCAGCAATTCTCTTATCTGTACCTTTTTTCCTGACACCTTCATGTTTTCTAAATCTTTGTCAGAAAATTCTGCTCTGTAGGGCTTTTGCAATACTTTAGATCTGCTAACATCCATTCCCATGCTAGCTGTGGTGTCCATTAATTTTTCATGGAACACTCTGGTGTTTCGGGTAATACTTTTGCAAATGAATAGTAATTCTTCCTCACTAAGGGTGTTCAGCCTGTCCAATCCTACGTTCCAAGCCATTAATTCTTCTAATTCTATTCTTAATTTGTAAATATCTAATGGTTTTGACTGAGGATTTATTTACTTTAGTTCTCGGGTCCATCGATCTATTTCTTCAGGAGTCACTACTGTGGCACTTCTAGTACCAGACGAGGACTCAATCTGGACTTCTCTTGAACTAAAATGAGTGTTCTTTCTCTGTGAACTGACTTCTGGTTCCCTTATGGGTAAATCCATCAGGGAAATTACAGATTCGCATTCACTTGCCTGGTCATCAACTATTAAGGGCTCTTTTCTTGGCTGCACTACAGATGGAGTTACAACTGGAGTTTTTGGACTAGCCTGTTTATCCCCGTGCAGAGGACCAACTGGGCCAATAGTTACTGGAATTGTTAGAGCTTCGGGACTTGTATTTAACTGGGAAATCTTCTGGATAAGTTCAGTTCTCTGTTTAATTAAAGCCTCTCTCTCTCGGTCCTGTAATACCATTTCCATGGTGGTTTCATGTACTATCTGTGGAATCAAGGGAGGGTAAAGATTCGGTGCACTCGTATTTGCCATACTTGGTCCCTCATCATAATTTGGTTTCAAGAATGGGTTTCTCGTATTCAGTGACCTGGGTTTCTCATTATACGGTGGTGGATTTTTCATTAATAAATCCTCCAGGTAATCATCATCAGAGTCACCACTAGTCATTAAATGCTTCGTTTTCTCTGTCCTTTTCCCTCCCACAGGCTCCTCTACGGTTAGTACTGGGTACAGTCCTTCTACCATCATGTTCTGCCTCCATTCTTTCATTCTTTTCTCTCGGGTCCCTTTCTGTACTTTCGGATAAAATTTTGCTAACCCTTTGTCAATTCTGGGTCTGTCTCGCTCAAAAGCCTCTATTTCCCATTCTTCTAAGGCCTCATATTGTGTTAGTCTGGGTCTGGGATGTAAATCATTCATTTGAGTCCTCAAATTAAACAAAATTCTCCCATTAAAGGTACCTTCTAAGGGAAATGCTAAAATTCCGTCATCTTTAGAGTATTCCACCCAATTTTCCAACCATACGCAAGCATGGTAGCCTCTATCAAACATCATAAATGATGCGGGAGTATAAGGTGGTGGAATAATGACTCCTTCTCTAGTTTTGATTGGCTTGTCTTTCTTAAAATAATTCTTTACTCTGTCTACCAGAGTAATTTTTCTCTTGCTTCCGTACATTGCGTTTAGTCTACGGCCTTTCCACTGATCTCTCACAAAACCTTGATATCTTGGATCAGGTCGAGTCTCGGGATGAGTCGGATACCACATATACTTCGCAAAGACTTAGATCGTGTGAAAATACGTACTTCTGTTTACTATATTTTTCCAATGCTAGCGCGTCTTTCAATTTTCGACAACCAATCAACACTGTGGTTGCAAATAATTTTGACCAATGGCTGCGCGGCTTTTCTCGTGAGACAAGTTCTCACGCTCCTGCGCTCACCCCTCCTTTACAATACTATCTCAGCTACACACCCGCTGTTTCAACCAATACCAGCGCGGCACAGAGTGACGTCAGCGCAGCTCCGCAACTGACTCCCTCCTTCACAAGGTAACTGAATTTCAATTTTCTTCTTAAAGTGCAAGTGCTGTATTTAATTTACAACGTAAAACATTCACCACTGTACTCGAGTGTCTAGAAAGGAAAGATTTTTTTCACTGCAAGTAAACCTCTTATGTCTACTTTTCATATAATGCGGATAGATCGCTTCTGCCTATCCTTCACACAAGTATTAGAGAACCTGCTACTTCTTCGACTCATCCACTTATTTTCGGGATATATACTAAGTCTAAAGTTTCACTAGCGAACCCTTTTGCTATCACTCAAGCTCCGACAAACCTACTACTCCTTCCGTGTGACCCTTACTAGGTTATATCACAATAGAAGTTTTGCTAGCGAACTCATTGCTATCATTCATTCAATTATTCATACAGAAAACCCTAATTAGCGCTTCCAGTTCTGCCTAACCATGCACTCATTTTCCTTGAGCCACTGAACTCACTGCGAGGTGGATTCTCCTCAACACCCGCTATTCTGCCCCCGGGGATTCCAGACAACATATAACAATTACTAACGAGTTGTGTTAATACATGGATTAATATAACAGCATTTCACCAGAAATATTTCAAAAACATTTCATAACATTTCAAAGTAATTTTACATTCGATCGATCGATACTTTTAGCAGCAATAAAATTTTAGCAGCAATTTTATTTTACACAATTATCAGCAATTAACCTACCTACCTATCTTAACTAGTCCTTAACCATCACTCTGCTACCACAGAATTACTGATAGAGCGCGCAGGTCACCCGACTATTTTATTACCAAATATGCACACTTGGGGCCATAATTTATTTACCACACTTATTTAATTGTGTAACCTACACTCTACTAACTGCAACCCTGTTCCTTTCTATTTATTTCCAATGTACCTGACTTACCAATCCTCGTCACAGGTGCCTAAGATCACAATGGAACAATGAGCTAGTTGAAAAGATAAGCAGTCATCACAACACAATATACAATTAAAAATGTTTGCACTCTTTATAATAACCACAGACTCAGGAAGTTTTGAAAACCTTTATCTAATCATCATCATCATCATATGTCATGAGCAAAAGATTAACACAAATAAGACTATCTATAACTAGAATTAGAAATAACGTATAGCTATGAATAAGGAAGAGAATACTAATCATTTAGAAATCGAAAAATAAAGGGAAGGTGAAAATAAGGAACACGCTAATTTAGATCATCAGACTTTCACAACTTCACTAAAGGCGGGTAAAGAAAGGGAACATGCTAAATCAAAGTAGACTTTCATAATTCACTAACTGTTAAACGGAAATTAAACTTATGCAATTAGATTTATCCAGATGTGCTTATTCTCTATAGGGAGGGTAAGAATGAAACATAAACTATATAAGAAAACGATTTAGCATTTGACTAAAGGTAGGTCAAAAAGTGGAACATGCTAATAGACAAATAATGCATGAAATCTCATTTATCAAGGGACATGGAAGAAAAAGGAACATATGCAATTACGCTTTGCAATATTCAAGAATTAGAAATGCAATATAGATAAGTAATCACCCACACAAACTTTATATTTACCTAGGATAGAGTGAAGACTAACCCTGGTCACGGGTCAGTTTGGAAAAGACGGGAAAGGACCCTCAAGGACTTAGATGCCAGTAGGCGAGCAGGTACAGCTCATGGACAGTCAGGACAGGATAACCCCAGAATTTGGATCAGGACCGGGTTCACCAAAGGGTACGACCAACACCCGCAGCTTCGGTTGCAATGCCTGCGCTACTCCCTCTCTGCACGGAATCTGCCAATAACCCTGATTGAGTTCTCAAACCTCCCAGCAAAGTGCTTCGCCAGCACTTTAAGTCTGCAGTAAAACCCCAAATGGGTTTCTCAAACCTTCCAACAGAGTGCTTCGCAGCTCTCTGAGTTCATTCACCTATAGAGTGCGTTGGGTCAGTGACAGGTCAGCTATTCGGACAAGTCGGACAATTTCTCTAGCTAAACCTACGCTAGTTATACTGTTTTTCGGGTCAGTGTTCCACCCCCCAATGTTGCAAGTGTAAGGATCCCCAATTTTGATTGGACAAAGGAGGAGGTTAGGTCATCACACCACCTAAAATTTAGACTTTCTCAGGCTTAATATTCAATCTTTGTACCCACCCCTTATTTTCTGTGTTCCCATGACATATGTTTTCACATAACAATGGTAAATACTATTTTCATATACAATTGTTACGAATGTAGTACAGTTCGGCTTCTTCGACTAGGTGAGAAGGCTCTCTCCCAGGCTCATCTTGGCTTGGGTTGCCATCTGGTTTCCGTCCAAAGGTCATTTCTGTGGAGACTCGCAGATCTCGCGCAGACTCAGATTCAAGCAAGATCACGTTAGAACAGGCCAAGTTTTCGAAGTGCTACATGAAATGGAAAAGAACAGTTTTAATACATAGAATAAATGATTTCACTGTATACCATGAGTTGCTATATTATTCCCATTACTTTATAATAACTAAAGCATTAAGTTTTAGGCAGAACAGACAGCTTTTGCGAAAGCGGCAATGCAAGCTCAGAGCATGTGAGAACACAAAGCGGCCATGTCAGCAGTATTGCGCATGAGCAAACACTTTCCCACCAGAACTGCGAGTACGTCACGTCACATGGGTATGACCGACACATGCGCAGTCTAAATTCCCGCTTAGCAGCAACCATTTTAAATGCAAGCGTATTAGGTTTAGTAAACACATAGGAAAGCTTCACTGGGACACCCTGTGTAGTGTAAAATGTACAATATTAGTAACACGGACATGTTGGTTTAGTTTATTAACATTATTTGAGGTTCTTGATACAAGCAAATCGCTTAACGTGCGAATTCTTGCTCCATCAAAGTGTTTAGGAATATTAGTTGTTACATTAGTGGCATACTGAGAGATCTTTGAAATTGAGTCTCTCGAAGAAACAACCTCAACTTTCTTCAAGGAATCTAGATTTCCGACTGCGATTGAGACACTGTTTCAATGGCTAGAATCTTTTTCTTGGTTAGTTAGCAAAATGCCCAGGTTTTCAACAGTATAAACATAAATTACCTTTACGCCTCCGTTCTTTTTTTTCTGAAGTTAAAGGTCCTTTTATTCCTCCAATTTGCATTGGCTCTACAGAAGAAACTTTATCTTCGGTTTCTTTTTTTTCTACTCGAAAGCAAAGATTTCTAATGTCCCCTTTTGGTTTCTCATTTCTACGTTCCCCAAGTCTGTGGTCTAATTTAACCACTAAATCCTGAAACTCAGCAAAGTCATCTGGTAAATTAACAATGTGCGCTAAGAAATCTTTCAAATCATCTTTAAGACCTCTATAAAACAGAGATATTTCTTTTCTCCGCCGGCCAGTGTGTTTCAGCTAAAAGTCTGTTGAAGGTTGTAATGTAAGATCCTTAGAACCTTGACGGAGACCCAGAATCTCATTGTCGGATGCCTGTATAAATACATGTTAAGCAAATAAATTTGACATGGCTAATTTGAAATCTTGTAAATTATGAAGCAGAGGATCATTGTTGTCAACCAAGGGCATGGCCCAATTTTCAGCCACCCCCCCTAAGTATGAAATTATGAAAGTAACTTTAGCCGTATCTGTGGTAAAGATTTGAGGTTTGCACATAAAGTGCAATTGACATTGGCTTATGAAAGTAGCATATCTGCTGCTACCTCCAGAAAATCTTTCAGGATTAGCTAACGGAACAGGGGTAGGAGCAACAACTGTGACTGTGACAGGTTGTTTACTTGACTGAGTCTCAGGGGAGCGGGACTGAAAAGTATTGGTTCCAAACTTAGGTGGAGCTAAGATGGTTTTTCTTTCTTCTGATGTCTCTCTCCAAGTAGAAAATCCTGCCTTAGTTTATCTAATTCCTGACGGAGTAGTTGATTTTCCAGTGGTATTACCTCCAACTCATCATTCAGTTTTTGAACTAACTGAGTCAACTGAGGGATATCCATGAGGGCGAATTTACGGACTCAAGAGGAAACGATTTGGTATGACTTCGTCTTCTGTTGCGTAGTTTCGAGAGTCACTCCAGTTGTTTCCTCTTGATGCCGCAAACTTCCAACTCCCTCAAGGATCAGCTAAGGAAGTCAGGATTAAAAACACTGACTGAGTCAACTTTTCCACAAGGGAAAGGGGAAGTGGAGAGAGAAACAAACAAACAACAACAAACACTTGTTCCAGCTGTTGTTTCTCTTGAAAGTCTTCCAGGCCGATGTGTGGTCTTACGTAATCCTGATCTCACGTAATCCTGTGTACAATACACTTGATTAACTCCTCACCTGATTTATGAACATTATCTTTTTAAAATGTCTTTTCAATTCAAAATATATACTGACCGTTAATACAATCGACCTTTGTTCACACTTTACTGAACTGAGTCAAGCGCAGCCAAATAAACTTAGAACTGTCTCCTTTAAATAAAGATAAAGATATTCAATACTGTTCTTATTAAAAAATATTAGTGTGTTAGTGACTTAACAAGGTTTCACTCCAACCTCATGCACATACCTGATATCTCAGTTTTAACATCTGTCAATGGGTTTCTGTAATTATAAGAAAAGAAAGGAAAAGAAACAATGCCAGCAACCTAATTCTCTGGTAAATACTGGATGTACTCAGAAACTATTCAAGTTTTATAATTCTAACAATTGTTTTGTCAAGGTTTGTTTTATACATAACAGATTAATCAGATCAAGATTGCTTTTGTCAAGGTTTGTTTTTAAAACATCACAAACTCTTTCAACACGATCAAATTGTCAATAAGATTGAATTGTTTTTATCAAGGCTTGTTTTTTCTGCAGCGCGATTGAAAACAATGTTTAAATTGTCTTTATGGGTAAAGTCTTACTGTCCTTTTTCGATCTCGCAGACAAGTTCGAAAGAAGAAGAGTCTCGGACAGGAACTTCCTGGAAGGCGTGTCACCAGCTTCGAAGACAGCCCGTGGGCTTCCCGAGGACTTTGGGCGTTCAGCGTTACCAGGTAAGGGCTGGGATTAGAATGCGGGAGGCGGGAGCGGAGTCTTGTAGGAGGGAGGAGGGAGAGGTTGCAAGAAAGCAGCAGGTTCAGGAACTTGTAGGGAGGTAGCGGGTTCGGGAGCTTGTAGACAGGAGCGGGTTCGGGACGGAGTCAGGATCCGGATGCAGAACTGAAGCGCTCGTCAAAACAGCAACTCGAAATGAAGCGCTGACTCGTTAGTACGCGATCCTTAAATAGGCTTCCCTCACAGCAGTTTGTGAATTAGCTTATGCTACACGTGGAAGCCTTTCTTTAAGCCTACGCATGTTGGAATCAGAACGTGATGCTAAGACTGCTCAGACAATCGTCAACAAGCATTGGTCAAGGCAATTGCATTTGGAAATACAAGTTTGCTTATAAACAATCATCAACAAGCATTGGTCAAGGCAATTGCATTTGGAAATACAAGTTTGCTTATAAAATCATGAATCCTTTTACATTTTAATCCCCCATTTAGCTATTTACAATTACTATTCATATTTGGAAAGAACTGGAACATGAAACAGGATCAGTGTTTACGTGGGAAGACCAGTTGCTGTGTGTGGACCCTTAAAACATGGTCACCTCAAGGGATTGTTCAGAAGATGAACCTTAGATGCTAGCGCGTCTCCAAAAGAGAAGGGATGGG